>NC_073387.1:23104802-23324404 GCF_028641065.1 Leucoraja erinaceus
CCTGACTACGGGTGCTATCTGTACCAAGTTTTCATGGTCTCCCTGTGACCGCATGTGTTTTCTCCAGGTGCTCCGGTTACCTCCTGTTTCCTCCCACACTCCAAAGATGTGCAGGTTTGTAGGTTAATTGGCTTCGGTAAAAATTGTAAATTGTCCCTAGTGTGTGTAGGATAGTGCTAGTGTACGGGGTGATCAATAGACAATAGACAATCGATAATAGGTGCAGGAGTAGGCCATTTGGCCCTTCGACCGCCATTCAATGCGATCATGGCTGATCATCCACAATCAGTACCCCGTTCCTGCCTTCTCCCCATATCCCCTTACTCCGCTATCTTTAAGAGCCCTATCAAGCTCTCTCTTGCAAGTATCCAGAGAACCGGCCTCTACCGCCCTCCAAGGCAGAGAATTCCACAGACTCACAACTCTCTGTGTGAAAAAGTGTTATCTCGTCTCCATTCTAAATGGCTTGCCCCTTATTCTTAAACTGTGGCCGTTGGTTCTGGACTCCCCCAACATCGGGAAAATGTTTCCTGTCTCCAGCGTGTCCAAGCCCTTTATAATCTTATATGTTTCAATAAGATTTCCTCTCATCCTTCTAAATTCTTCTGGTCAGCGCGGACTCGGTGGGCTGAAAGGCCTGCTTCCGCACCGTATCTCTAAACTAAACTAAACTAAACACATTGTGTCTTTGTTCCAGGTTTGTCCGGCCTCTCCTTATAACTAATATCCTCTAGTCCAGACAGCATTCTGGTAAAACAACCTCTCATCCAAGAGAGCAATGTGGGGAACGTCACAGTGAATATCCTCGGTCTCGAGCGAAGTCTGTGCTTCACTGTTACGTTGACTGTTTGAGTTAGTCTAAATATCACCAGGGCTTCAAACATTGCCCGCACGGAGTGGATTTATCACAGGAGTGTGGTTCCCAGGAGATCCCTGTTATTACTGTCTAGAATTAGCTCATTCTTACCCTGTGTAAACAGCAGGATATCTCACTGTGGTCCCCAACGTCCTTCCATAAGCCTGCCTTGCTTCTTGTAAATTATTGCTTCCTGACCTCCTGAAAGTGTTCAGCAGCTGAGGCGGGTGATCTCAGGATGCATAGACCATAGAACAGTACAGCATAGGAACGGGCACTTCGGCCCACAATGTCTGTGCTAAACATGATGCCTAGTTAAACCAATCTCATCTGCCTGCAAGTGATCCATATCCCTCCATTCCCTGCATATCCATGTGCCTATCTAAAAGTCTTAAACGCCACTTTCGTATCCACCACCACCCCTGGCAGTGCGTTCCAGGCACCTACCACCCCTTGTAAAATAATGTACCCTGCACATCTCCTTTAAACTTTGCCCCTCTCACCTATCTAAATGCCTCTTAAACACCATCTGCATCCACCAACACTTTTTAGTTTAGTTTTCGAGATACAGCACTTTCAGCCCGACCAGTAATCCCCACATGCTAACACTACCCTGCATATTAGGGACACTTTACATTTTTATCTAAGTCAATTAACTTACAATCCTGTACATCTTTGTAGTGTGAGAGGAAACTGTAGCACCTGGACAGGTCATGGGGAGAATGTACAAACTCCGTTCAAACAGCATTCATGGTCAGGATCGAACCTGGGGCCCCTGGCACCTATCTATATCACCAGAGATGCTGCCTGACCCACTGAGTTACTCCAGCACTTTGTTGCTTTCTTGTAAACCAACAACTGTAGCTCCTTGAATCTCCAAATTAATTCTTGGTATGAGTGTCAGAGAATTCTTTCAAAAGAACCGGCACGGACTTAGTGGGCCGAATGGCCTGTGCCGGTCTGCTGGGAGAACTAATGTGTGGAAATCAGGGACAGGTTTGTGGCTCGATGTGGTCACTGTGGCCGTCTGTCCAGTGGTTCAATGGTGCTTCTGTTGCCAACACGATGAAATTCATTTTCATACAAGCAGTCCTGTGGAGTATTGCCATATTTCCCACCTTTGATTAGTAAGTGTACAGAAATACTCTACTGAGCCCGCATGCAAGAAGCGGCATGCTTTGGCACCATTTTCAAAGTCCACGCTCCAGTTCTCATGTTCCAGGCAAGTCCCAGGCTGTTGTGGGCCTCCAGCCATCTCCTTCCTTGGACACCACGTCCCTCTCCTCACCTGTCCACCTTTGTTCCCCGGGAACGCCTCCCACAGCTGACCTCGAGGGCGTGGTAGGCCAGACCCCGGTTCCCTCTCGTCTCCCAGCTCACCCATCCATGAATAAATCCTCCCCAACAGGACCAGTGGCATCGCTCACTTCCAAAGATGGGCAGCAAACCCGAGGCTGAAAGATGAGCAGAACCATCACACGAACGGCGGCCCCAGAACTCCCTGCAAGGTTCGGCAGCAATACAAGACAAATCACAGTGACAGGTTAATTCAGCCGTGTACTTTACTGACCCCCCATCTCTCTCTCACTTTCTATCTTTCAGTTTAGTTATTATTGTCACGTGTACCGAGGTGCAATGAGAAGCTTTCCAGTCGAAGAAAAGACTATACACGAGTACAATCGAGCCGTCCACAGAGTACAATATAAAGGGAATAATGTTCAGTGCAAGGTATAGTCCAGTAAAGTCCCAATAAAGATAGTCTGAGGGCCTCCAATGATGTAGATAGGTGATCAGGCCCGCTCTCTAGTTGGTGATAGCATAGTTCCTTTGCTCGGTAGCAGCTGAGAATGGAGGGATATAGATTACATGCAGTCCAAGGGTCTCCAATGAGATAGATTGTAGGTCAGGACATCGCTAAATGTTAAACCCTTTATCCTGTATCTGTACACTGTGGATGACTTGATTGTAATCATGTACAGTCTTTCCGTTGACTGGATAGCACGCAACAAAAAAGCATTTTAATGTCCCTCGGTATTCGTGACAATAAACTAAACTAAACAAGCATTCAGAGTATAGTTTAGTTTACAGTCGACCCGTCCACCATGTACAGATACAGGATAGAAGGAATAATGTTAAGTGCAAGATGAGAAGTCCAGTAAATGATTAACGACAGTCTGAGGGTCTCTAATAAAGTTGATGGTAGCTCAGGACCACTCTCTAGTTGGTGAGAGGACGGTTCAGTTGCCTGATAAAAGCTGGGAAGAAACGATCCCTGAATCAGTGTGTGTTTGCTATGTTTAAGGGTCTCGATATGCTGCAGAAAGTAAGAATTCCATAGACAATTAAATGCTCATAACTCTTTGTGAAATTTTACTTTTGAGCTTTGTAAAAGGCTGATTTGCAAACGATGAAGATTGTAAAAGATAATTAATTGCATTTAAACACTAATCAAAATGATATATTTTATATTTATTTACTGCACGTCTGTTCTTATGGCTTTTTCCAATTCACCATTGATTGGTTGTGAAGCTTTAGGTCTCTCAGTCAGACAATAATTTTTCCCTTGACACA
Source organism: Leucoraja erinaceus (assembly GCF_028641065.1). Taxonomy (NCBI): domain Eukaryota; kingdom Metazoa; phylum Chordata; class Chondrichthyes; order Rajiformes; family Rajidae; genus Leucoraja; species Leucoraja erinaceus. The sequence goes on from NC_073387.1 coordinate 23,108,230, forward strand.
TGATGTCCGGATTGTGTTTACTCTTGGGGTCTCTGCGCTATCTTTCCTACTGGAGAATGAGGTCCTTCAAAACTTCCCAGCCCATGAATCACAATTAAACAGGGAGGAAAGTTCAGCTGAAGGCTCAAATTAAATATAGGTTTCCAGCTCCAATGGTAAACCAGGGAGCAGAAAAATGTCACGGCACAAGTCGTTCTTCATCAAAGAAAGAAGAAACCACAGAAAGAGGTCAGTGTGTTCCAACTCGGTCTAACCCTAATCATCCCTTTCCCAATTTAGAAGGATGAGGGGGTGACCTCATTGAAACTTACCGAATGGTGAAAGGCCTGGATAGTGTGGATGTGGAGAGGATGTTTACACTAGTGGGAGAGTCTCGGACCAGAGGGCACAGCCTCACAAAAGGACGATCCTTTAGAAAGGAGATGAGGAGGAATTTCTTTAGCCAGAGGGTGGTGAATCTGTGGAAATAATTGCCACGGACGGCTGTGGCGGCCGTCAGTGGGTATTTTTGAGGCGGAGATTTACAGATTCATGATTAGTAAAGGCATTAAGATCATGAGGAGAAGGCAGGAAAATGGGGTTGAGAGGGAAAGATAGATCAGCCATGATTTAATGGCAGAAAAGACAATGGGCCGAATGGCCTAATTCTGCCTCTATAACATGTTGTGTTACATAATATTCCTTCCCAAAGTCTTTCCCAATATCCAATTCCATCCTTTCTCCCCGTCTCCCAATATCCCATCCTCTAAATATCTGATGATTTGGGTCGGGATTCAGTTTGAAGAAGAGTCCTAACCCGAAATAGCATCTATCCACGTTCTCCAGAGATGCTGCCTGACCCGCTCAGTTACTCCAGCACTTTGTGTTTGGAATTAGTGTGAATGGATGATCGGTGGTCGGCATGGACTCTGTGGGCTGAAGGGCCTGTTTCCATGCTGTATCTTTCAATCAATTCCATCAAAAGGCTGGGTACTGATTTTGGATCTTGAGCCTCTAGACTTCAGACAAACTGTACGGAAACAGGCCCACTAGGGCCGTGCTGACCAGCGGTCGCCTTACACTAGAATGATCCTACACACTAGAGACAATTTACATTTTACATAAGCCAATTACCTACAAGCCTGCACTCCTTTGCGATGTGGGAATAAACCGGAGCAACCGGAGAAACCCACATGGTCACAGGGAGAACGTGCAAACTCCACACTGATAGAACCCGTGGTCAGGATTGAACCTGGGTCTCTGGCAGTGTAAGGCAGCAACTCTACCGCTGCGCCACCATGCCGCATTGTTTGTGTGGAGCCACAAGTAATTGCTAAGTTTCTTCAGAAATAAAAATATTTGCATTGGCTTTTACCATTATTTAGGAATCTCTCCTTGCCCTCAATCCTCGTGTCCGTCTCCGCATTCCCCACTCTCTTTGACGTCCAACCCCCTGTGCTCATCTGGTTTCTTGCTCTGTTGCAAGCACTGGGTGTGAAAAAGGGTCACGACCCGAAACGTCACCTATCCATGTTCTCCAGAGATGCTGTCTTACTTACCGCTGAGTTACTCCAGCACAATGGTTCAATGGTTCCTTTATTCAATTGAATTCAATGATACTTTGATTCAATGACATACGTACAATCCCCAGTTAAGCACATAATGCACAGAAACAGCCCACTGAGTCCATCTGCAAGAGTCACCAGGTTTTGCTGCACATTTCCAAAGTCCCTGTTTCAGCTGCCCATAAAGGCCCATTGCAGCCGTATCCCCACTTTGAGTCTTTTTTGGAATTATTCTTAAGCTTAGAGGTGGCACGGTGGTGCAGCAGTGGAGTTGCTGCCTCAATTGGCTTCTGTAAATTCTATATGGTCCCGAGTGCGTAGGATAGTGCTAGTGTACTTCTTCATGTTGCCTTCTCCGTGGATTGTCACCTTGTCGTGGTGGAGAAGCTTGTGTGGACCTGAGATCCTGAGAGCGATGCCGTCTGGAGCTACTAGTGTCATACTAGGGCCACCCATGGCGGTATGGTTGAGGGGGAGGTCCCTGACAAAGAGCAACCCAACCAAGACCGCAACGGTGGAACATGCGGAGGATGATGGCTGACTTTAGTGGAGCTACAACGGCTGTGTAGGCGGATGAAGGCTGCAGCAGAAAAGGGTCTCTTGTCGTCTTGGATTCCATGCCACTGAATCCTGACCCAGATCTGTCAAGGCCCGTGTGGTGTCTGTCTGTGCACCAGTCTCCCCACGTTGAACAAAGTCACGCCCAGGCATCTTATGAGAGGACAGTCATATTTGTTTCCAGTGACCGCCGATGACTGGTTGGGCTGGACTCGGTGGTTGATGCTAGTGTATTGCTGGTTGGAGCGGTCTCAGTGGGCCAAAGGGTCTCTTTACACAATGGACCTCTGAACTAAACTAAACTAAGCTCTCATTTCAGTTTTAACATGGTTCTTCAAAGAGATCAGATTATTACAACCTACTCTGACCGTTTCAAAATCTGACTGGAGTCACCGTGGAGAATGATCTACGATACTAACGGCACCACTGAAGTCTGGATCATTGAGATCAAAGTGAAATCAGGTCAAAGGGCGAGCAACATGCGTATCCCAGGGACCTCCAGGGTGTGTGAAGTTCAGGAATGTTTCAGGACTGTGTTTTGGGTGGCACGGTGGCTCAGCAGTAGACAACGCCAGAGACCTGGGTTCGATCCTGACCGCGGGTGCTGTCTGTACGGGTTTTGCACATTAAGCTTTCGTTAGCTTTAGCTTTAAGCTCTTGGTGAGTTTATTGTCACATGTACCGAGGTACAGTGAAAAGTGATTGTTGCTAACCAGTCAGTGGAATGACCATACATGTTTACAATCGGGCCATCCACAGTGTACAGATACAGGATAAAGGGAATAATGTTTAGTGCAAGGTAACGCCCAGTCAATCCAATTAAAGATAGTCCGGAGATAGATAGCAACTTAGGACCACTCTCTAGTGACGTTGATGATAGGAAGGTTCAGTTGCAAGATATCAGCTGGGAAGAAACTGTCTCCATGATCACGTGGTTTTCTCTGGGTGCTCCGGTTTCCTTCCGCATCCCTAAGACGTACAGTTTTGTAGGTTAATGGGTTTCTGTAAATTGTTCCTTGTGTGTGTAGGATAGTGCTAGTGTATGGGGCGATCGTTGGTCTGGTGAGCCAATGGTCCTGTTTGGATGATGTATTTCTAAAGCCGAGATGGAATACTACAGAGAAACAAGGCCTATAACAAGGTAGATGAGAAGATCAGAAATACCTGCCTTGATTTGTGAGAGGCCTGCTCTAGAGTTGGACAACAGATTTGAACCCGTTGGTACGTGCTTGCAAGCTTTTTGTATCTTCTGCCTGACGGGAGAGGGGGAAAGAAACGTGGGGTGCGGGAGAGGAATCTCGAATAAAACACAAATCGCTGGAGTAACTCAGCGGGTCAGGCAGCATCTCTGGAGAAAAGGGATGGGTGACATTTCGGGTCGGAACCGTTCTTCAGTTTTGCGTGCAGTTTTGGTCTCCAAATCTGAGGAAGGACATTATTGCCATAGAGGGAGTGCAGAGAAGGTTCACCAGACTGATTCCTGGGATGTCAGGACTGTCTTATGAAGAAAGACTGGATAGACTTGGTTTATACTCTCTAGAATTTAGGAGATTGAGAGGGGATCTTATAGAAACTTACAAAATTCTTAAGGGGTTGGACAGGCTAGATGCAGGAAGATTGTTCCCGATGTTGGGGAAGTCCAGGACAAGGGGTCACAGCTTAAGGATAAGGGGGAAATCCTTTAAAACCGAGATGTGGAGAACTTTTTTCACACAGAGAGTGGTGAATCTCTGGAACTCTCTGCCACAGAGGGTAGTTGAGGCCAGTTCATTGGCTATATTTAAGAGGGAGTTAGATGTGGCCCTTGTGGCCAAGGGGATCAGAGGGTATGGAGAGAAGGCAGGTACGGGATACTGAGTTGGATGATCAGCCATGATCATATTGAATGGCGGTGCAGGCTCGAAGGGCCGAATGGCCTACTCCTGCACCTAATTTCTATGTTTCTATGTTTTCTATGTTTCAGACTGGGAGGAAATGGAGGACTGAGGGAATGGACAGACGGTGTTTCGTGTTGGGACCCTTCTTCAGACTGATGGAGTAGGGAAAGCTGGAAAAGAGATGTGGGGACGGGGCAAAGCCTAGCCAGTGATAGTTGGTTACAGATGAGGAGGGAGTGGGTCGCAGATGGGTGGAGCAAAGGCTGAAGGTGAAAAGATAAATTCCACAGAACTGTCTAAGGGGCTGAGATGGTATCAGTCTGAAGAAACTTCCTGACCCGAGGCATCACCTATGCATGTTCTCCAGAGATGCTGCCTGACCCACTGGGTTACTCCAGCACTTTGTGTCTGTCTTCTGTATAAAGCAGCATCTGCAGTTCCTTCCTACTCTACTGCTGTTCCTTGTATCCATCCTGCAATGTTTAACAGGAGCCTCAGGGACAACCATTCCCTACAGAGGGTGGTGGGTGTACAGAACATGCTGCTTGAGGGGGTAGTTAAGGCAGATACTATAACAATTAAAGACATTTGGACAGGTACTTGGATAGGAAAGGTTTAGAAGGATATGGGCCAAATGCGGGCAGGTGGGACTAGTGTAGATGGGACATCTTGGTTGGCAAGAAGAGTTGGGCCGAAGGGCCTGTTTCCACACTGTACGACTGTCGATAGAGGAAATACATAAATTATTGGTGTAAAATGCATTGAGGGTTTTAGGTTTGAGCAAGCCTCGAGTACTGAGATGGATGGTTGATTTAAGGGCAGCACAGACTAAATGGGCCGAAAGGTTAACTGGTCTGTTGCTGATGAACTTTTGAACTACTGATCTGAAGGAAATGGCTGCAAAGCAACCAATATAGAGAGACAAACTAGATAGCTACTAATTGAACCACATAATGTCAAGTATTTGTTGTGTATAACTACTTGTTTCCTGACCAAATTCCCTGTGATTAGCCGTCCACAAGACTTTGCAAACCCACAAAGAGGTTGCAACCTTCAATCCACCAAATAAGATTCAGGACAAAACTCTCTGACCTTTAGACTTTAGAAGTACAGCGTGGAAATAGGCTCTTCAGCCCACCGGGTCCGCGCTGACTAGTGATCACCCCGTACACTAGCACTATCCTACACACCAGGGATAATTTACAATTTCCAGAAGCCAATTAACCTCCAAACCAGCAGCTCTTTGGAGTGTGGGAGGAAACCGGAGCACCCGGAGAAAATCCACGTGATCACAGGAAGAATGTACAAACTCCATACAGACAACACTTGTAGTCAGTATTGAACGCAGGTCTCTGGCGCTGTAAAGCAGCAACTCTACAGCTGCACCACTGTGCCGCCCAAAATCATCTAGTGATCTCCCCTCCAAGTGCCGATGAAATCAAGAGTGTATTCAATTGTTATATGTCCACCATCATTTTTCCAAAACCCTTGGATCCAGAGCATTTCTGAATGCTCCGTTTTGCTGGACTAACAAAGGACACAGCCTCTGAGGGTAGTGCCAATGGTACTGGAATGGTCCGTCTAGGCTGCAAAGTCGGCCTAGGAGATCGGCTATAGGAACAGATCTGCCGGCTGCGACCAGGCCAGAGTTCCAGATCCTGGGCCGCAGGGGGCAAATTCAACCCGCTGATCAGCCACGGAAGTTCTGTTGCCTCACCCGACAATCGAAAATCACGTTCTGTTCTGATCTTCCGTATTCTTTGGACTGTTTAAAAATATCATTCACAATCGACTCTTGGGAAAAACTCAAGCGGGTCAGGCATGGATAGGCGACCCTTTGGGTCGGGACCTGTCTGAGGAAGGGTCCCGACCTGAAACGTCACCTGTCCATGTTCTCCAGTGATGCCGTCTGACCTGTTGAGTTACTCCAGCACTTTGTGTGCTTTTGTGTAAACCAGCATCTGCAGTTCCTGGGATTCTGCAGTTTGACTCTCTAAGGGAGTGAAGCCACATGTGAAAGGTTTTTGATGTAAGTCTGGCTTGTCATTGCCATGGGTATAAGGGTTAAACTAATTGAGGCACTTGGAACGGCTTCCAAATAGTGGCTTCAATGTTAAATCTTAATATATGGTCATTATAATGTAATTACGTAGATCACATGGCTTGTGTTGGTTAACTAACATGTGGTCATACTCTCTGCAGAGTGAATGATGAAACCCATAAAATAAAATGTAAAACTAAAACCAAATGGTGAGATGGAAATGGTGACTTTCATTTCTGTTTCTTGATAAACCACCTGCTGAGCTTGGACTTGAGTTTGGGGTGGCACGGTGGCACAGCGCCAGAGACCCGAGTTCAAACCTAACTATGGGTGCTGACTGTACGGAGTTTGCACGTTCTCCCTGTGATCACGTGGGTTTTCTCCGGGAGCTCCTCCCACATCCCAAAGACGTGTGGGTTTGCAGGTTAATTGACCTGCAAATTGTCTCTTGTGTGTAAGATAGTGCTAGTGCACAGGGTGGTCGCAGGGCCTGTTTCCACGCTGTATCTCTAAAACTAAAATTTGAACAAGACTGATTGCAGACTGAGCCACAGAGAGAGAATTCTTAGTTTTAGCTTTGCTGAACGCTTCCTTGCTTACACTGAACACTAATGCCCCTGTCCCACTTAGGAAACCTGAACGGAAACCTCTGGAGACTTTGCGCCCCACCCAAGGTTTCCGTGCGGTTCCTGGAGGTTTTTGTCAGTCTCCCTACCTGCTTCCACTACCTGCAACCTCCAGCAACCACCTGCAACCTCCGGGAACCTCGCGGAAACCTTGGGTGGGGCGCAAAGTCTCCAGAGGTTTCCGTTCAGGTTTCCTAAGTGGGACAGGGGCATTATGCTCGGTCCGCCAAGGCCTGCTGGATCTCCCGGTTGCTAACCATTTTAACTCCCCTTCCCATTCCCACACACTGACCTTTCTGTCCTGGACCTCCTCCACCGCCAGAGTGAGACCACATGCACACTGGAGGAACAGCACCTCATATTCAGCTTGGGTAGCTCACAACCCAACAGTGAACATTGAAGTCTCTAATATTAGGTAACTTCTACATTCACTCCACTCCCCCCCATCCTGCCCCCCTTCTCCACTAAAGGACCATTAGCCAGTTCCACCGTTCACAACGATGTATCTCTCCTGGGATCACACCGTCACTAGCCAACAATCAGCCCATCAGCCCACCTCGTTGCCAGAGATCATCTGCGGCCTGCCCTGTTTCGTCCTGGTCTTTTCTTGCTTCAAGTTCCCCCCTCACCCCACCCGACTATCAATGCAGAGAAAGGTCCAACCCACGTGACTTATCCATGTTCTCCAGAGATGCAGGCTGACCCACTGAGTTACTCCAGCATTTTGTGCTGTGCTTGATGGAGAAATACATGTAGAGACCTGGGAGAGCATTGATGGGTCGTGGGTGGAGATGGAATATTTGGACATATTCCAAGATATGTGGGAGTCTGCATGGATTGTGCAACAGGATGATCTAATTTTTCTTCTAATTTTCCATTGCTGCTGGTTAATATCACTCGCATCTTCTCTTGAGGCAGCCCTGGGCGACACAGTGATGCAGCGGGTCCAGAGACCCGGGTTCGATCCTGCCTGTATGGAGTTTGTACGTTTTCCCTGTGGCCTGCGTAGGTTTTTTCAAGGTGTTCCTTTTTCCTCCCACACTCCAAAAACCTAATTGGTTAATTGGTTTTGTGTAATTGTAAATTGTCCCTAGTGTGTGTTAGTGTGCTGAGATTGCTGGTTGGCCTGGACTCGGTGGGCCGAAGGGCCCGTTTCCTCGCTGTATCTCTAAATTAAACTAATAAGCTCTAAGTCATAGGAGCGGAATTAGGCCATTTGGCCCATCTTCTACTACGCCATTCAATCATGGCTGATCTATCTTTCTCTCTCAACACATTCTCCACATGACCCCTGACACCCGCACTAAATCAGGAATCAGTCAATCTTCGTTCTATGAGGTCATGTTTGAGACCACAGGCGATGCGAGATGGTAAATTTACAGTGTAAGCTCCTCAAAAGCGCCCTGGCTTTAGTTGGAGTGTGCGTCTGTCTCTGCACTCTAGACGTCTAAATGAGCACATTTGTCTAAATAAATGAACAGCACCATATCCATTTGTTTGTTCAATGCATAAGAACGAGATTCATTCTGGGGGAAGGAACAGAGAGAGTTTTGTTTGACTTCACTTCTGCGACAAGCTACAATTAAGTCCAAGAATGAGCAAAATAGCAGTTTCCAACGTGGAACATTTCACAAGGGTTTGAAGAACGTCCAAGAGAATCGCACTCAAGGGAACGAGCCTGCCTCCATTCCAACTGGCAGAAACTGAATAGTCTTGGAGATATTTAACCCTCTCACTCCTGGCCGGGCGGATCGGGAGCGTTGGAACAGAGATACAAGGAACTGCAAAGGCGGGAATCTTGAGCAAAAAACACACAAAGTTCTGGAGGAACCCAGCAGGTTATGCCCCTGTCCCACTTAGGAAACCTGAACAGAAACCTCTGGCGACTTCGCGCCCCACCCTAGGTTTCCGTGCGGTTCCCGGAGGTTTTTGTCAGTCTCCCTACCTGCTTCCACTACCTGCAACCTCCGGAAACCACCTGCAACCTCTGGGAATCGTACGGAAACCTTGGGTGGGGAACAAAGTCTCCAGAGATTTCCGTTCAGGTTTCCTAAGTGGGACAGAGGCATAAGGCAGCATTTCTGGAGTGGATGGACAGGCAACGTCTGAGGTCGGGACCATACTTCAGACTGGAGGGGGGCTTCTTTAATAAACACTCTTGACTCAATCATTTTATAACCTTCTATCAGGTTCCTCCTCTGTCTCCAATGTTCTAATAAAAACAATCCAATTTTGTCCAAGGTCTCATACGGCTAATTCCTTCCAATCCTGGTAAACCTCCGCACTCTCAACTAAGCATCCACATCCCCCCTGTAATTGGCTGACCACAACAGCATGCAGTGCTCCAAATGTAGCCAAACCAAAGTTTTATACAGCTGCAACATAACTTCCCAATCTTATACTCGATGGCCAATTAGAGCAAGTATATCATACACCGCCCTTATGCCAACTGTGGCCATTCAGGGAGCAGAGTTTTAGATTTAGAGATACAGCATTGACACAGACACTGCGGCCCACCTGGTCCACCCGTTCACAATAGTTCTACGGCATCCGACTTTCTCATTCACTCCCTACACAGTAGGGGGCAATTTACAGAGGGCCGATTTACCTACAAAGCAGCACATCTTTAGGATGTGGGAGAAAACCGGAGCACCCAGAAACCGGAAACCCAGTGGTCACAGGGAAAACGTACAAACTCCACACAGACAGCACCCAAGGTCACGATTGAACCCAGGTCTCTGGCGCTGCGAGGCAGCAACTCTACCCCTGCGCCACTGTGTCACCCTTAGGTTCATAGGCAAATATCATCAACAATTTGTCAATGGTACATTGAAATGCTATGTTTTGAATGCTATTCAAACGGTTCAGATTATACTATCCATAAATACAAACAAGTCAAACTCAAGTAAAATACAGAGTGCAGAATATAGTTCTCAGCATTGTAGTGCATCAGTTCCAGAGACAAAGTCCAATGTCCACAATGGGGTAGAGGTGACTTGGACAGGACCCTAGCTTATGGAAGGACCGTTCAGAACACTGATAACGGAGTGGAAGAAGCTGTTCCTGAGTCTGGAGGTGCGCGCTTTCAAGCTATCGTACCTTCTGCCAGAGGGGAACAGCAAGAAGCAGGAATGACCAGAGGATAAATGTCCTTTGATATTCCACTCTGACGCTTCCTATTCATGTGCTCAACGGCATTTTGTTTGAAGAAGCTTTAAGGTGAAATCAAAGGGAGTAGGCACTGTCAAATGAGATAGTCCTGACAAGCCACGGCCTGCTGCAACTCGTCTCCTGCCATTGATATACACATGTTTGTAGGTGTGCCCAGCTGCCTTGTAGCTGATCCTGATCTCCAGCCTGGGTTTTATAGCTTGCAACTGCGTGACTTTCCTCCAGGCGTTCCACTTCCCTCCTATGTCCCAAAGACGTGTGGGTCAGTTGGTTAATTGTCAGTAAACCTCTCTTTAGACTTCCGACTTTAGGCACACAGCGCAGAAACAGGCCCTTCGGCCCACCGAGTCCGCTCCGACCAGCAATCATTCTGTGTGCTAGCATTATGCTACACACCAGGGACAATTACCAATTTTACCAAAGCCAATTAACCTACAAACTGTACATCTTTGGAGTGTGGAAGGAAACTGGGGCACCCGGAGAAAACTCACGTGGTCACAGGGAGAACGCACAAACTCTGTAAGACAGCACCCGAGGTCAGGATCGAACCCGGGCCCTTGGCACCATAAGGCAACAACTCGATCGCTGTGCCACCGTGCCACCCTCTCATTTAGTTTGGTTTAGCATAGTTAATTGTTGTCACGTATAGTGAGGTACAGTGGAAAGGTTTTTGTTGCATGCTATCCAGTCAGGAAAAAGACTATACAGGATTACAATCAAGCCGTCCACAGTGTAGAGATATGGATAAAGGGAATAACGTTCAGTGCAAGATAAACCCCGATTATAGATAGTCTGATGGGGCCCAATGAGGTAGATGGTAGGTCAGGACTGCTCTCTAGTTGGTGATAGGATGGCTCAGTTGCCTGGTAACAGCTGGGAAGAAACTGTCCTTGAATCTGGAAAGTTCCAGGGAACTGTGTATAGAAGATGTAGGCATAATGAACTGCAGATGCTGGTTTATAAAAAAAAGACACAAAGTGCTGGAGTAACTCAGTAGATCAGGCAACATCTGTGGAGGGAATGAACAGATGGCGTTTTGGGTTGGGGCCCTTATTTGTTTTCAAAGTGATAGCTTGGAAAGAGGCCCTTCAGCCCACTGAGTCCCTGCCGACCATCGATCACCCATTCACACTAGTTCTCTGTTAGCCCACTTTCTCATCCACTCCCTTACACACTAGAATGTTGCTTCTCATATTCTTCCTGTTACATTACAAAAGGCCATTCCCGTTGGCTCAAAGTGCTGGGTCAGGCAGCATCCCTGGGGAACATGGATAGGTGACATTTCAGTTCAAGACCCTTCTCAGCTGGATTTAAACTTTGAAAGTCTGATCTTAAAGTTATACTCTCCAGTATTTGACTTTGGAAAAAAGTTCAGACCGTCTAACCTATTATGCATTCTTCAGTCTGAAGATGGGTTCCGACCCGAAACGAGATGCTGCCTGACCCTCTGAGTTCCTCCAGCACTTTGTGTTTTGCTCAAGTTTCCGGCAACTGCAGTTCCTTTTGTCTAGACTTCTATACTCAGTATTAACTGCAATAACAATACAATAAAATACAGAAATATACAATAAATTATCAGTTATTCTCTGTAACTTGATCATGATCCTGATCATAATGTACATCCAAAGTCTGTAGAAACAATGAATTGCAGATGCAGATTTATACTAAAGATAGACACAAAATGCTGGAGTAACTCAGCGGGTCAGCCAGCATCTATTTTCAGTCTGAAGTAGGGCCCCCGACCTGAAGCAACCCCTATCCTTGTTTTCCAGAGATGCTGTCTGACCCACTGAGCTACTCCAGCATTTTTTACTTTTCTTTGGTAAACCAGCATCTGCGGTCCCTCGTGTCTCCATTCCCATTGGCTCTGTGTTGGTGTCTGCGTACGACAGTGTACTGAAGCCTCATTCCCTGTTCCACCGTGACAGGATTTTGTTGGGAGATTATTACAGCTAAACTCCCCTTTGATTTTTTTTTTATCCCATTAATGTTGTGCCACACATCACGTTTGCTGTGGTTTTAAACGTATTTTGCTCTAGGCTGAAATTAAAACAAGTCCTGGCTGGCTTCTCACTGCACCCGACACTTTACACATGAGACTTTGGAGACACAGCGTGTAAACAGGTCTTTCGGCCCACCAAGACCATGCCGACCAGCGACCCCCATACACTAAGACTATCCTACACACTAGGGACAAATTACAATTTACAGAAGTCAATTAGCCTACAAACTGGTACGTCTTGGGAGTATGGAAGGGTCGTAGCCCCAATTACAGTGTAGTTTCGAGATACAGAGTGGAAACAGGCCCTTCGGCCCACCGAGTCCACGCTGACCATCGATCACCCATTCACGCTAGTTCTATGTTGTCCCACTTTCTCATCCACTCCCTACACACCAGGGGCAATTTTACAAAGGGCCAATCGACCTACACACCCGCACGTCTTTGGAGTGTGGGAGGAAACTGGAGCATCCAAAGGGAACCCACACTGTCACAGGAATAATGTGAAAACTTCATACACACACACACCCACACAGGCAGCAGCCATAATCAGGACGGAACTCGGGTCTCTGGCGCTGTGCGGCAGCAAGTCTACCGCTGCGCCACCGTGCCGCTCCCAATTGAACCGTTACCAAACTGTGTGTAATTCCACCCGGACTTGTCGTGCACCATAATCTCGTTACGCTGCAGTGAGGGAGAGTGGAACACTATGGAATCAGTTCACTTTGCATTCTGGACAGGTGGACATGTGGTTCCACTTTCCTCGATCATTACTGCCTGTTGTCAGCTTTACATCAGCACAGTGGCTGCTCAGATATCCAATCAGGATAATTGCACGGAATTTATGATCCAATTTGATCTGCCTCGGCAGTGCAGGAAGCTCATTTCTCAGCCAAAGTAACTCTATCCTCATATTTTACAGGCTCCATACTCTCTGCAGTTTAGACCAGGGAACGCAGATGATGGTGGCATCTAAGAGGCTTTTGGATAGGCACATGGCTATGCAGAGAATGGATGGATGTCGATTGTGTGCAGGCAGATGTCAGTCGGTCTTGTCATAATGGGTATAAAGGAACTGCAGATGCTGGTTTATACTGAAGATAGACACAAAGTACTGGAGTAATTCAGCAGGTCAGGCAGCATTTGTGGAGATAACATTTCGAGTCGGGATCCTTCTTCACACTGAAGAAGGTCTCAGCTCAAAATGTCACCCATCGAGTTGCTGCCTGACCCACTGAAATACTCCAGTACTTTATGTCTATATTTGGTCTTGGCATCATGTTTGGCACAGGCTAAAGGGCCACTTCCTCTGCTGTATTGTTCTATGTACCATGTAGACACAGCTCGTTTAGACTAGATACAATAGTGGCATTTAAGAGGCTTTTAGATAGGCACATGGATATGCAGGGACCAGTGGGATATGGATCACGTGCAGACTGAGGACATTGATTTAACTCAGCATCATGTTCTGCAAGTACATTCATTAGTTTGTAAGTTATAGGAGCAGAATTAGGCCATTCGGCCCATCAAGTCTACTCCACCATTCAATCATGGCTGATCTATCTTTCCCTCTCAACCTCATTCTCCTGCCTTCTTCCCATAACCCATACTAATCAAGAATTTGTCAATCTCCGCCATAAAAATATCTATGGATTTGGTCTCCACCACTGTCTGTGGCAATTAATTCCACAGATTCACCACCGACAGACTACTATCTCCTTTCTAGAAGTACGTCTTTTTATTCTGAGGCTATGGCCTCTGGTCCTAACTCTCCCACCAGTGGAAACATCCTCTCCACATCTGCTCTGTGCAGGCATATTGTGGGCTGAAGGGCCTGTTTCTCTGCTGAACTGTTTTATGTCCTTGTGTGGACATTAGGGGCAATGTAGTGGTGATAATTGCAATCATTCGTGGATGGATTTGACCTGGATACACACAAAGCAAAATTTGCACCATATCCATCCTGGACCCAGCACATTGACACAATCATATGGGAATCCCAACCACGCCTCTACACCCTTAAGTTCCTAGGAGTAAATATCACCCGTAACTCGTCCTGGACCACGCAGATCAAAGCAATGGCCAAGGAAACACACCAACACCACTACTTCCTTAAAAGGCTTAGGAAGTTTGGCATGTCCCCAACAACTCTCACCAACTTCAATAGATGCAGCATAAAAAGCATTTTATCGGGATGCATCACAGCAAGGATTGGGAACAGCTACATCCAAGACCACAAAGAAATAGCAAAGAGTTGTGGTCGCAGCCCAGACCATCACACAAACCAACCTTCCTTCCATTGACTCCATCTACACTGCCTTCTGCCTCGGCAAGGCCACCAACTTAATCAAGGACGAGTCGTACTCCGGTCATTGCCTCTTCTCCCATCAGGCAAGAGGTACAGAAGCATAAAAAACACACGCCTCCAGATTCAGGGACAGTTTCTTTCCAGCTGTTATCAGGCAACTGAATCATCCCATCACCAACTAGAATGTGGTCCTGAGCTACTCTACCTCATTGGGGACCCTTGGAATATGTTTGATTGGACATTACTGGGCTTCATTTCGCACTAAACATTATTCCCTTTATCATGTACAGGTGCACAACCTTTTATCCGAAGATCCAAATAACGAAAAGCTCCGAATAGCGACATTTTTTAGGTCCTTGAAGAAAGGTCCTTGAAGACGTTCACCGAGGGCGGCCCGCAGAGGTGACATCGGAACCTCCGGTCGGTCCTCGAAGAAAGGGGAACTAAATCCCCATTCATAAAAGAGAAGGTGAGGGTATACTGCGCGGGAGGGTTAATAATTGACAATCTGCTGCTGCCTGCCCACTGAGTTAAAAAGTTCCCACGGTAGACTCACGATACACAGTGTATCGTGAGTCTTGCGTGGGAACTTTTTAATTCAGCGGGCAGGTAGCAGCAGATTGTCGCTCCCTTCAGTTTCACCCCACCTACACCCCTCTGCTTCCCGGCCATGTGTGTGACCCCTTCCTTCCCCTCTCCAGTTCCCCCCCCCCCGATTGCACCGGCGCGGGGGCTTTGCACTGTCTTCACGTCGGAGCCAGTGCCAGTCACCGGAGACGTCAGGACCAACAGGACAGCGGCCCCCAGGCCCACTGCAAGCACGGAGATCCCAGAGACCCACAGCCAGCAGCAGCCCAGCCCCGTTCCAATTCCAGAGGAACATGCTAATGGTGTGCAAGGTACGTCTTGGTCTTGAGGTTGCGGATGAGGGGGCGCAGCTCGGCTGTGACGTCTCCGGCCACCCCCCTGTACAGGAGCTGAGACTGGGAACTGTGGGGTTGTTTGCAGTTGCAGAGGGAGGGGGCAAGGGCGGGACAGTTCCCAGTCTCAGCTCCATTCCAGGGGGGTGGCCGGAGACGTCAGGACCAACGGGACACCGACTGCAAGCACGGAGATCCCAGAGACTCACAGCCAGCAGCAACTCTAGCCCAACCCCGTTCCAACTCCAGAGGAACCCGGGTTGCGAATGAGGGGGCGCAGCTCGGGCTGTGGGCGAACTGCCACTTGTCGCTGTAGCGGCGCATCGGGGAGCGGGTTCTTGTTGGTCCTGACGTCTCCGGCCACCCCCCTGGACAGGAGCTGAGAGACGTCAGGACAACCAGAAGCCGCTCCCCGATGGGCCGCTACAGCGACAAGTGGCAGTTCGCCCACAGCCCGAGCTGCGCCCCCCCATCGGGACACCGACCCCCAGGCCCACTGCACGCACGGAGATCCCAGAGACTCACAGCCAGCAACAAGTCTAGCCCAGCCCCGCTCCAACTCCAGAGGAACCCGGGTTGCGGATGAGGGGGCGCAGCTCGGGCTGTGGGCGAACTGCCACTTGTCGCCGTAGCGGCCCATCGGGCAGCGGATTCCTATGGAGTTGGAGGGACAGGAAGACACAGCGGATTTTGAGAATGGTGGGCAATCACTTCCAAAGTTCTGCCCACACAGTCAGTACACCTCTCCTACACTTGCCTCCCGCACTAAGATCATCTCGCAGAGAATGATCCCAGCCTAACCCTCCCTATTCTCTCCTATTCTGCAAGAAAAAACTACATTGAAGACTCAAACTCACGATCGAGTAACTGCCGGGATCGAGGCGCAAACTCGCAACCTTGCGGATATGAGCCGAGCACTCTACCACTGAGCCAGCCGTTAAAATCTACGCTAAAAATCTTCCATTCCGAAAGCCGAAAAATTCTGAATTACGAAAAGTGTCTGGTCCCAAGGCTTTCGGATAAAAGGTTGTGCACCTGTATCTGTACACATTGGACGGCTTGATTGTAATTATGTAGTCTTTCCATTGACAAGTTAGCACACAACAAATGTTTTTACCTGTACCTTTATACACGTGACAATAAATAAACTAAACTTCGAAGATTGAGGAGATTCGGATTGTTGATACTCTGTTGAACATTTACAGGTGGGAGCATAGAAACATAGAAAATAGGCGCAAGAGTAGGCCATTCTGCCCTTCGAGCCTGCACCGCCGTTCAATATGATCATGGCTGAGCATACAGTCAGGTTGCATCACAGCCTGGTGACCAATATGCACCTTCTACACTAGTTCCAGTTTTCCACTTGGCCCAGGTCCCTTGTGGTGTGGGAGATAATGCCGGGTTCAGCAGTGACCACGCTGACACTCACAGTACGGTGAACCCATGTGATAGGTTTTACATAGTGACAAGAAAGGCCAGGACCACATGGTGGCGCTGTCTGTCATGACAGGGCTTGTGTGAGGGGGTACTGGTGGTCTTGGGCTTGTCCCGGCAGCTCATTGCCTCTGTGTGGGTGCAGTCCCTCGTTGTCCATGGACAGGAAGAGTCACTGGTATCTCGGACTTGCCTCGGCCACTCAGTCAGCCTCAGTAGACTGGCTGTCCAGGGCTTCTTCCCGGCAGTCCAGTCTTGACCACATGGTGATACGGGTGGTCCCGGGTTTGTCCCAGTGTCTCAGACTTCCTCATACCTTCTTTCTACTCCTTTTACTCTTTCATGTTCTCTTACTCCTTCAGCACCCTGGCGCAGCGGTAGAGTTGCTGCCACTCAGCGGCAGATACCTAGGTTCGAACCTGACTACGGGTGCTGTCTGTACGGAGTTTGCACGTTCTCCCTGTGACCGCATGGGCTTCCTCCAGGTGCTCCGGATTCCTCCCACACTTCAAAGACGTGCAGGTTTGTAGGTTAATTGGCTTTGGAAAACATTGGAAATTGTCCCTAGTGTGTGGGATAGTGCTAGCGTACAGTGCGATCATTGGTCGGCGTGGACTCAGTGGGCCGAAGGGCCTGTTTCCACGTGTATCTTTATACTAAAATCTAAACTAATAAACCGTGCTTGCTCTAGCAGGATTGCAAGGGTTTATAGGCAGCAGGTTGACCAGGTTCAGGTGACCAAACCTACACCAGCTAATTGCTCCTCGCTGTTCCTAGTGATGCTGGGGATTGGCCGCTGCTGGCTTGTCTGCAGTGGTGGGGATCAGGGAGACATCCAAGGGAAGGGGCGCTGTCACGCCCTCTAAACCTTTCCTATCCATATACCTGTCCAAATGTCTTTTAAATGTTGTTATAGTATCTGCCTCAATTACCTCCTCGGGCAGCTCGTTCCATACACCCACCACCCTCTGTGTGAAAAAGTTGCCCCTTAGGGTCTTATTAATTCTTCCCCTCTCATCTTAAACCTATGTTCTTCGGTTCTCGATTCCCCTACTCTGAACAAAAGACTGCGCATTCACTCTATCTATTCCTCTCATGATTTTGTACATCTCTAAAAGATCACCGCTCAGCCTCCTGCGCTCCATAGAATAAAGTCCCAGCCTGCCCAACCTTTCCCTGCAGCTCAGGTCCTTGAGTCCCGGCAACATCCTCGTAAATCATCTCTGCGCTCTTTCCAGCTTAACTTCATCATTCCTGCAGCAGGGTGACCAAAATTGAACACAACACTCCAAATGTGGCCTTGCCAATGTCTTGTACAACTGTAACATAACGCCACAGCTTCTATACTCAGTTCCCTGGCTGATGAAAGCCAGTGTGCCAGAAGCCTTGAACAAAACACAAAGCGTTGAAGGAACTCAGCGGTCAGGCAGCATCTGAGGGAATGGACAGGCAACGTTTCGGGCTGGGAACCTTCTTCAGACACGAGGGAGGAGAACTTCTTTGAAGTAGCCATACTTTGATGGGATTTTACAAAAATGGAGACACAAGGAACTATAGATGCTTGAATCATGAGCAAAACTCAAAGTGCTGGAGCAACTCAGCGGGGCAGGTAGCATCTACGGAGGGAATTAATAGATTATGTTTTGGGTCGGGACCCTTTAAAGCCTAAAGGCCTTCTTGACCATCCTGTCTACCTGTGATGTCACTTTCAGGGGACTATGTATCTACAGTTCTAGATCCCTGTGCTCTACAACACTCCCTGTCTACCTACCTGTGATGCCACTTATAGGGAACTAAGTACCTGCATTCCTAGTGTAGGAAGGAACTGCAGATGCTGGTTTAAACCAAAGATAGACTCAAAAGCTGGAGTGACTCAGCGGGTCAGACAGCATCTCTGGAGAAAAGGAATAGGTGACGTTTACGGGTTGAGACCCTTCTTCTTCAGTCTGAATGAGGGTTTCAAGCCGAAACATAACCTATTCCTTTTCTCCAGAGATGCTGTCTGAGCCGCTGAGTTACCGCAGCTTTTTGTGTCTTCCTAGATCCCTCTGCTCTACAACACCACGTATCCACCTGCAACGCCACTTTCAGGGAACTATGTACCCGCACTCCGAGATCCCTCTGCTCTACAATATTCCCCAGAGCCCTGACATTCACTGTGAAGGTCCTGCCGTGTGGGAAAGACTTGCTGTAGATGAATGTTAACGCTCCCCTCATCTCAGTTGCAGACAGTCCCTCACTTACTCGCTGGTTAAACTATAAGAACGGCTGCAGATTCAAAACAGATCTCTCACTTCCTCAGAAGGCGATGCAGCTGTTCCAGATGCTGGGCTTGGAGCTAACCACTGCATATTTTTTAAACAAATCAGTTACCAGAAGAAAAGGCTACAAATTACCCGCTGTGTCAAAATATTTAAAAATTGCTTCCTTTAAGCCTGATGCTGCCAACTCCATAAGTCATAGCAGCAGAATTAGGCCATTCGGCCCATCAAGTTTATTCCACCATTCAATCATGGCTGATCTATATTTCCCTCTCAACCCCATTCTCCTGCCTTTGAACCATAACCCCCGAGACCCTTACTAATCAAGAATCTGTCAATCTCAGCCTTAAAAGTATCCATTGACGACCTCTGCGGCCGTCTGTGGCAATAAATTCCACCGATTCACCACCCTCTGACTAAAGAAATTCCTACATATCTTCTTTCTAAAGGTATGTCCTTTTATTCTGAGGCAATGAGAATTCTCAATGAGAATCCTCTGGTCCTAGACTCTCACCTCCCACTAGATCTCTCACCTCCTCTCCACATTCACTCTATCCAGGCCTTTCACTATTTAGGCCCAGTGCCTTCAAATGCGCATCATATGTTAACCCAATCATTCCTGGGATTCTCTTCAGCAGTTGGGTGATATCAGAACTTCGATGGAAGTGAGCCTAAACCAGAGAGATCATAAGACATAGTCATACAGTGTGGAAACAGGCCCTTCAGCCCAACCTGCCACCAATGACCAATATGCCCCATCTGCACTAGTCCCCCCTATCTGCGTTTGGCTGATATCCCTCTAAATCTGTCCTATTCATGTACCTGTCTAATTGTTTCTTAAATGTTGCCTTCATACCTGCCTCAACTACCTCCTCTGGCAGCTCGATCCATATACCCACCTTTGTGTGAAAAAGTTACTCCTCAGATTCCTGTTAAATTTCTCCCCCTTCACCCTAAACCTATATCCTCTGGTTCTCGATTCCCCTACTCTGGGCAAGAGACTCTGTGTGTTTATCCAATCTATTCCTCTCATGATTTTATACAGCTCTATATGATCGCTCCTCATCCTCCTACACTCCAACGAATAAATGCCTGCTCAATCATTGGTAGGAAGGTACAGGAGTCTGAAAACTGTAACTTACACGTTCATGAACAGCTTCTTCCCAACATCCATCAGGCTCTTGAATTATACCCAACATTAACTAAGTTATGAGCTATGGACTGTCTTTGAGGTTGGAGCTTAGTGTAAAAACAGGCCCTTCAGATCACCAAGTCCACGCTGACCATTGATCACCCGTTCACACTAGTTCTATGTCCTATATACTAGGGGCAATTTACAGAAGCCAATTAACCTACAAACCCACACTTCTTTGAGATATGGGAGGAAACCAGAGAAAATTCACACGGTCACAGGGAGAACGTACAAACTCCATATAGACAGCGCCCAAGGTCAGGTTCGAACCCGGGTCTCTGGCGTTGTGAGGCAGCAGCTCTACCTGTTGCGCCACTGTGCCCCACAGATTGCACTAAGGACTTTGCGCTAGTTTTAGTATTGAGATTATTAATTGATTGAATTTTAGTTCATTATATCTATATTACTAAAAGCCTGTTCCTGACCGGTTTTGGCCATCTGTGCTGCGATTTCCGAGAGAACGCCGCCACCTACGGCCGTCATTTTTCGGCCACCTTGCTCTGAGCCCCCCTCCGCCGTATGTGT
This sequence comes from Leucoraja erinaceus, assembly GCF_028641065.1. NCBI lineage: Eukaryota > Metazoa > Chordata > Chondrichthyes > Rajiformes > Rajidae > Leucoraja > Leucoraja erinaceus. Next base: position 23,128,686 of record NC_073387.1, read on the forward strand.
GCCCGAGGGTTTTTCCCGTCGATGAAAAATGACAGAGATATTAATGATTTTACAAAATTCCCCATTCTCTCTGCTGCCCCTGCTGGCGGCAGGGGGAGGGACTATAAAACCAGGAAGTGGTGTGCCTCAATCAGTGCCTGCAAGCTGGAGGAAGGCAGAGGGTCCCGTTTCTCTGAGCTGTGAATAACACTGAACACGTGTTTACTCAAATGTAAGTGTCCTTAGTGGTTCTAAAACGCTTGCAGAATGTGTCTATTGGTTCTACAATGCTTGCAGAATGTGTCTTTTTTGGTTCTAAAATGCTTGCAGATGTGGTTTTTTGTTTCTAAAATGTTTTTTAGGTTCTCCCCCCCCCCCCCCCCCTCCCCCTGCCCCCTCCCCCCCCCCTCCCCTCCTCCCCTCCCCCCCCCCCCCCCTCCCCTCTCCTCTTCTCTCCTCCCCCCTCCTTCCATCTCACTCCTCCCCCTCTCCCTCCCTCTCTCCCTCTCTCCTCTTTCCTCACTCTCTCCCCCCCTCTTCATCACTCTCCTCTCTCTCTCTCCCTCTCCTACCCCCCCCTCCCTCTCTCCCCCCCTCCCTCTCCCCCTCCTCTCCCCCCTCTCCTATCCCCCCTCTCCTCTCCCACCTCTCCCCTCCTCCCCTCCTCCCCGGGGGGGGGGGGATAGTTAGTGTCCCCCCACACCCCCACCTCTTCACCCCCTACCCTCTTCCCTCCACCTAATTATGTGTAATAATTAGCGTGAGTGCAGGGGGAGGGGGGGGGGGATAGTTAGTGTGTGTGACGCTGCATGCCGCCTCCCCCCCCACAACCGCACGTTGGGGGAACAGACCCAACGGGTCTGCACTTGGTCTAGTATTATCTATAAGTACTGTGTTTACAGACCTGTTGTGCTGCCGTAGTAAGAATTTCCGCTGTCGGTACAGATGACAATTAAACACTCATGACTTGACTATTCTTCATTGTATTTTTTCCACATGCCGGACGATTTTTATCTCACTATGAGTTCATTTGTTTTGACAACGAGGGCTTACGATATGGGAGGCTTTTCTGCATCCCCGGCATAATATTCTTTGTTGCTGCGATCCCAGCTAAATCCCCAGCCTGTGAGAACTGTCTGGCACACAGATGAGATCATAGAGGCATGCAGTCCCTTTGGCCCACCAGGTCCATGCTGGCCAGCAAGTAAATATATATAGCTTTAGATTTTATAGAGCTACAGCGTGCAAACTGGCCCTTGGGCCGTCTGAGTCCGCACCGACCAGCGATCATCCGTACACTATTTCTATCCTACACACTAGAGACAATTTACAGAAGCCAATTAACCTACAAATCTGTATGTCTTTGGTGTGGGAGGAAACTGGAGTACCCAGAGACAATCCTCGTGGTCACTGACAGCGCCCATAGTCAGGATTGAACCCGGGTCTCTGACCCTGTAATGCAGCAACTCTACCGCTGCGCTGCGCCACTGTGCCGCCACGAGACCCCATGACTGCCTGCGTTTTCTCCGGGTGCTCCGGTTTCCTCAACATCCCAAAGACGTGCAGCTTTGTAGGTTATTTGGCTTCTGTAAATTGCCCCCTAGTGTGCAGGGAGTGGATGAGAAAGTGCGCTAACATAGAACGAGTGTGAACGGGCCATCGCTGGTCGGCGTGGACACATTTGATTCCTGACTTGACATTGATTTGACCCTTAAGATATCTCCAGAGTCAAAATAATATTTATAATTCAGAATGTATGACTCATGACCTTTCCTGGATGATGACTGGGCCTAAATCCTGTAACTCCCTCTCCACCCGCAGTTCGCCATCACCTAACCAAAGGCTGATTAGGGATGGGCTGTAAATGATACCTCCTTAGGGAGTGCCATGTAGCAGGAAGGTGTAAAAGGTACAAAATATGTAACAAAGAAGCAAACTAAATAAATAAGTAGCAAAGAATAAGCATGGTTTGGGAACCTCTCCATCCAAGACCGCAAGAAATTGCACCCCAGACCATCACACAATCCAACCTCCCTTCCATTGTGTAAGAAGGAACTGCAGATGCTGGTTTAAACCGAAGATAGACACAAAAAACTGGGGTAACTCAGCGGGACAGGCAGCATCTCTGGAGAGAAGGAATGGGTGACGTTTCGGGTCGAGACCCTTCTTAGGGGTAGCAGAAGCGAGAGATATGGACGGTGATGTGGAGATGTAAAGAACAATGAATGAAAGATTTGCAAAAAAGTAACAATGATAAAAGAAACAGGCCATTGTAAGCTGTTTGTTGGGTGAAAATGGGAAGCTAGCGGGTTGAGGCCAGGCGACAACTCTCAGGCACTTATCCTTGGACCATGATCCCACAGATTGGCACCAGGCCTTAATCTCAAACACCATTCCTGGTTTCATCACTTCTGGCTGTCTGCCTTCCAAACTTATCGTTTCCCAGCCCTGCACAGCCCGTTTTTACCTTCTCCCCAAAATCCACAAACACAACTGCCCTGGCAGACCCATTGTTCCTGCTTGCTCCTGTCCTATGGAAATGATTTCCACGTACCTCGACTCCAGCCTATCCCCCAACCTATGCCCAAGACACCACACACGCCCTTCGTCTCCGCTTCCTCATCTTTACTATGGATGTTCAGACACTCTACACCTCCATCCCCCACCAGGAAAGCCTTAAAGTCCTCCCTCGACTGCAGAACCATCCAATTTCCCTCTACTAACTCTACTCCACCTAGCGGAGCTGGTCCTCACCCTCAACAACTTCTCCTTTGACTCCTCCCACTTCCTCCAAGACCAAGGCGTAGCCATGGGCACCCGCATGGGCCCCAGCTGCGCCTGCCTCTTTGTAGGGTACATTGAACAATCCTTGGTCCAGGCGTACACTGGCCCTACCCCCGAAATCTATCTCCATTACATTGATGACTGCATCAGTGCTACCTCCCGCACCCATGCAGAACTCATGGACTTCATCAACTTCACCACCAATTTTCATTCTGCACTCAAATCTTCTTGGGCCATCTCCAGCACCTCCCTCCCCTTTCTTGATCTCAATGTCTCCATCACAAGAAATAGACGATTGGCTGACGTCTATTACAATCCCAATGATTCCCACAACTGTCTCGACTACACTTCTTCCCACTCTGCTTCCTGCAAAGTCTATATCCCCCTACTCCCAATTCCTCTGTCTACGCCGCATCTGCGCCCAAGCTGACGTGTTCCATACTAGAACATCTGAGATGTCCTCATTCTTTAGGGAACAGGGGTTCCACTCTCCCATCTTAGATGAGGCACTCACTCGTGTCTCCTCCGTACCCCGCAGCTCTGCCCTTGCTCCCCCTCCCTCTAGTCGCAACAAAGACAGAGTCCACCTAGTCCTTACTAACTGTTGAACCATCCCAGTCATCCCTTCGCATCCAAATCACCCCCTTCCCAGATACTTCCCACTGCAACCGCTGGGTAGCAGCTCTACCCGCTGCGCCAGTGCCGCTCAGCTTGGATTAAACTCCGTCTGCCAATCTCTGCCCCTGTGGAAAGAGTGCGGGTGGCAAAGTGCCGCAGCGCTAGAGTTGCTGCTTCAAAGCTCCTGACCTCGGGTGCTGTATGTACGGACCTTGTACTTTCTCCCTGTGACTGCATGGGTTTTCTCCAGGTGCTCCGGTTTCCTCCCACACTCCAAAGACGTTCAGGTTTGTAGATTAATTAGCAATTTAGTAATTAATTAGCAGATTAACAACTTACTGAAGTAAGTTGAAAATTGTACCGAGTGTGTAGGATAATGCTACGGTGTACGAGGTGAACGCTGGTTGGCGTGGACTCAGTGGGCCGAAGGGCCTGTTTCCATGCTGTATCTCTAAAGTAAAGTTTAAAGTCTAAAGAAACAGAGTTAAGGTTTCATAAAAACATAGAACAATAGTTGCAGGAGTAGAGCATTCGGCTCTTTGAGCCAGCATGGCTGATCATCCCCATATCCCTTGATTCCTTTAGCCCTAAGAGCTAAATCTAATTCTCTCTCGAAAACCTTCAGAAGGTTTCAGCATGGAAGACTATTGGCATTTTCTCCACGTTGCTCTGATAATGATTGAGATTGAGTGTTGTGTTATCAGGGTGGTTTGACCCTGCTTTCTGATTCCTTTCCCACCTCTCCTTAGGTTTTGAAAGATTGAGGTGACAGCTCTATGCTTCTGACTGAAAAAGCTTTACGTTGGAGAGAGATAGACAGGGCTGCCGTGACAAAGCCTGGCAGAGCGAGATAAGGATTATGCCGAACAAATAAATCAGAGTTGAACACACAGGTTCTGCAAACCCTCTGTTTGCGATGCGAGAGGAAATATAGATTCAGATGTTTGCAGACGTGAGCACAAACTGCAGATTAAATAAAACAAAATGGCAATGAAATAATACAATTGGAAAAAAGTGGAGGATTTATATTGAGATGATGAAATAGGAAATGGCTCATGTCACTAAAACAAGCATTCAGCTCCAAATCCATGTTTGACGTACAGGTTTGTAGATTAATTGGTTTAGGTAAAATTATAAAGTTGTCCCTGTGTAGGATAGTGCTAGTGTATGGGGATCGCTGGTCGGCGTGGACTCGGTGGACCGGAGGAGCTATTTCCACGCTGTATCTCCAAACTAAACTAAAATAAACTAAAGGAAACTAAACCAGTGAGGGATAGACACAAAGTGCTTGAGTAACTGAAGGGGCCAGGCAGCAACTTTAGAGAAAAAAGTTTACAAAACAAGACACACAAAAAAAGCCTGCCGCTGAGTTATTCAACACTTTGTATAAACCAGTGTTTCTGCAGTTCCCTGTTTCCAATGAGGGGTTGAGCTAGGAAGGTTAGGTACATAAGGAATAGAATCTAACAATGGATTATACAACAGTACAGCACAGGAACAGGCCATTCGGCCCACAATGTCTGTGCCGAACATGATGCCAATGGGCATCTGTCCGTTGAATTCTCTCCATTTAATGCTTGTTCATGGGTCTAAGTTTAGGTTAAAAATACAGCGTTGAAACAGACACTTTGGCCCACTAAATCCGCACCGACCATCGATCATCCATCCACACTAGTTCTATTCTACACGCTAGGGAAAATTTACACAAGCCAATTAACCTACAAACCCACACACCCTTGCAGTGTGGGTGGAAACCGGGGCACCCGGATGAAACCCACGCGGTCACAGAGAGAACTTGGAAACTTCATACAGACAGTACCCGTAGTCAGGATCGAACCCGGGTCTCTGGTGCTGTAAGGCAGCAACTCTACCGCTGCGCCACTGTGCTGCCCCATCTGTCCCAATATTTTTTTTAAATACCACTATCATATCTGCTTCCACCAACTCCAATAGCAGCGCGTTCCAGGCACCCACCACTCCCCGTGTACAAAAAAAATTACGCTGCAGAACTCCTTTAAACTTTGCCCCTCTCACCTTAAAGCTGTGGCTTCTAGTCTTTGACATTTCCATCTTGCCCCCATTAGCTATTTAGTATCACCTCATTGGAGATATCCCCTTTCTCAATTTCCGCTGCCAGAGGAGGTAGTTGAGGGAGGTACTATGGCAATGTTTAAGAAACATTTAGATGGGTACATGGATACGACAGGTTCAGAAGGACATGGGCCACAGGCAAGCAGGTGGGAGTAGTGTAAATGGGTCGGCGTGGGCAAGCTGGGCCAAAGACCTGTTTTGTGCTGTATGACTCTATGACCACTCCTGCCAGAGTGTTCCAGGCCCCTACCAACCTCTGCGTAAATATTTCCCTCTGCTCATCTCCTTTAAACTTTGCCCCTCTCACCTAAAGCTAATAACACATGACTGAGTCATCGCCACTGGTCACAGCTTGCCAACCTGACGATATACTCATTCCACTCTTGTTAGTCATCCTCCAAGGCCCATCAGTCAGCAGCTAACTAACACACCCAAAGAAATCATTCCCCCTAAATAAAAAATAAGCAACAATTAAATTATACTTTGATTCTGGAATCAAAAACAAAATTTCAGATTTTGCAAAGAGGCCTTTGATTTCAGCCAGTGAGGTGTTAAAAGAACAGATTCTCCCTGCGGCCAGTGTTTGGCTCACAATCAACATCTCTGAATTAGATTGGAGGCACAAGAATCTGCAGATGCTGTAATCTTGAGCAAGACACACCAGCCACTCGGCTCTCCCCCCCCCCCCTCCTCCTCCCCCCCCCCCCCGTAGACTCATCTCCCATCACCAAAAACCCCATATTTCCCTTTATTCCCCTCTTCTTTCCCCTCTCCCCCGTCTTCTTCTACCCATATCCCTCCCTTCAGCTTTACATTTCACTCCTCCTCTTCTCTATAGTTGCAGTCATACAGCACGGAAACAGGCCCTTCGGCCCAACTTGCCCATGCCGACCAAGGTGCGCCGTCTACGCTAGTCCAACCTGCCCACATTCTGCCAGTATCCGTCTAAACCATATCATATCAGTCTGAAGAAGGGTTCTGACCCGAAATGTCACCTATTCCTTTTCCGCCCAAGAGATGCTGCCTGAAATACTTCAGCACTTTGCGTGTATCTTCCCTTTAAACCTTTCCTATCCATGTACCTAACCAAGTGTCTTTTAAACATTGTTATTGATCCTGCCTCAACTATCTCCATGTAAGCTCGTCCCATACACCCACCACCTCTGTGTGCAAAAGCTGCCCCTTAGGCTCCTTTTACATCTTACGCTTCTCACCTTAAACCTACGTCCCCTATGATCCGACACCTTTTTGGCCAATCACCCCCCTCACTTGTATCCACCTATCACTTGCCAGGCTCTGTGCTACCCCCATATCTCTGAGGATATGACATGGTCATCACACGCTTCAGCACTGGTGAGTAAGGCAAGGCAGCGCCTTTACCACCTCAGGCAATTGAGGAACTTCAGAGTGTCTCCGAGGATCCTCCAGTGCTTCTACGCAGCGGCGGTGGAAAGCATCTTGTCCGGGAACATTACCATCTGGTTCGGGAATTGCTCTGCCAAGGACAAGAAGGCTCTGCAGAGAGTAGTGCGTTCGGCCGAACGCACTATGGGAACTTCACTCACCCCCCTGCAGGAGCTATACAACAGGAGGTGCAACTCCAGAGCAGAGTAAACAAAATCATGAGAGACCTCTTCCACCCCTGCAAAGGACTGTTCCAGCCGCTACGGTCAGGCAAACGTCTCCGTTGCCATGCAGTGAGAACGGAGAGGTTGAGAAGGAGTTTCTTCCCAGAGGCAATTCGGACTGTAAACGCCTTTCTCACCAGGGACTAACTGTACAGAACGTTTTTCCTTCTATTATTTATTATGTAAAATAATATGTGTGTTATGATTGTGTTTATAATTTGTTTGGTTGTTTTGTTGTTCCGCGAGCATTGCCACTTTCATTTCACTGCACATCTCGTATGTGTATGTGACAAATAAACTTGACTTGACTTGACTTGACTTGATATCACTTTTCTCCCTACTGCATCAGTCTGAAGAAGGGTCCCGACCTGAAACATCACGTCCATTCCCTCCACGGATGCTGCCAGACCCGCTGAGTTCCTCCAGCACTTTGTGTTTTGCTCACTGAAATAGATTATTGCGTTTCCTTTCTTGTGAAAATTTACTGTCCTGTTTCCAACAAAAATGATCTAATTTCAGAAAAACCTTTGGCCGTGAAATGCCTGAGATTGTGAAAGGGTTCTGGAAAAACTGGCCTCTTCTTTCTTCCTTCCGGGAATTATAGTATTTTCTTCAGAGTTATAGAGAGATACAGGACTGAGAACTAGCTCGTCGGTCTATCGAGGCAAGGCTGACCAGCAACTACTCCTTTAGACTCTTCCAATTTTATACGTAGAATTTTATACGTAGAACAGTACATACAGGAATATGTACTGCACAACAGCACCCACAATGTCCGTGCCAGATATGATGCCAAGTCCAACTTGGCTGCATGTTGGCGCAACGGTAGAGTTGCTGCCTTACAATGCTTTCAGCTCTAGAATCTCCAGTTCAATCCCGACTACGGGTGCTGTCTGTATGGAGTTTGTACTTTCTTCCCGTGGGTTTTCTCCGAGATCTTCGGCTTCCTCCCACACTCCAAAGATGTATAGGTTTGCAGGTTAATTGGCTTGGTATAAATGTAAATTGTCCCTAGTGTGTGTAGGGTAGTGTTAACGTGCAGAGATCGCTGGTCGGTGCGGAATTGGTGGGCCAAAGGGCCTGTTTCCACGCTGTATCTCTAAACCTAACTCTTATCTGCCTGTACATAATCTATATCCCACCATTCTCAGCTGTTATCAGGCAACTGAACCATCCTATCACCAACTAGAGAGCAGTCCTGACCTCCCATCTACCTCATTCGAAACCCTCAGACTATCTTTAATCGAACTTTACTGGATTTTATCTTGCAAGAAAGCAGCATTCCTTTTATCCTGTATCTATGCACTGTGGACGGCTTGATTGTAATCCTGCATAGTCCTTCTGCTGAATGGATAGCACGCAACAATAAAAGCTCTTCACTGTACCAAAAACTAAACTAAACTAAACTAAACAATATTAAACTAAATAAAGACACAAAGTGCTGGAGTAACTCAGTGGGTCAGGCAGCATGTCCGGAGAAAAGGAATAAGTGACGTTTTGGGTCAGAACCCTTCTGCAAACTGAAAGATAGAGAAAGCCCTTTTTCAGTCATTGAGCTATACAGTGTGAAAACAGGCCCATCGGCCCAACGTGCCCACACTAACCAACATGTCCCATCTACACGTGAACCACTTGCCTGTGTTAGGTCCATATCCCTCTAAACCTGTCCTATCCTTGTACCTGTCTAAAGAGATTCTTAAAGGGCAAACAGCCGGAAGGATAAAATTGGAGAAATTTTGAGAGATAATGGCCTGATGCTCATCTGTGGTCAAACTAAACTAAACTAAAAGATAGACACAAAATGCTGGTGTAACCCAGTGGGTCAGGAGGCATCTCTGGAGAGAATAGGTGACATTTCGGGTCAAGTCACTTCTTCAGACTGAAGAAGGATCTCGACCCGAAACATCACCCATTCCTTCTCTCCTGAGATGCTGCCTGTCCCACTGAGTTACTCCAGCATTTTGTGTCTATCATCAGTGTAAACCAGTATCTGCAGTTTCTTCCTAAACTCAACTAAATTAAATTAAACTAAACTAAGGTAAACAAAACTAAACATGAAACAGTGTACATGGCTGTACAATCCCAGTAGTGATGTGGGCTGACAGACCCACACCCGTAGCCCAAGGCTTGAAGCGATGGGAATAAAGAGACGAGAAGGTATCAAAACACAGAGCGAGACATCCAATCCTCTCCCCGACATTCCAGAGAAACCCAGCTCTTGCCAGAAGACCTCTCCAGACTTGCTTGTCGGCACAGACCTCAGAGAGTCTGGAATCTCAAGCCGAACTCTGCGGTGAGCAACGCAAATTCCCTCGGCAGATGCACGAGGTTCCCTGGCGGGTTGTAGACCTCCCAGGGTCCGTGGACCTCCTCTGTGCCAGAACAATGGGCGGCCCGACAGTGTGAGTTCATGAGCAGGACACTGTCGAGGGAGCTTCGCCAACCAAAGCCAGAGGACCGTTACACAGCTAAGGTTAACACGCCCGGAATTGGTGCTGTGCTGTGCCCTTCTGAATGTGGTGCCAAATCTATGGAAACAAACATTCGTAGATTCAGAGACATATAGTCATAGTCATAGTCATAGCACCATCGTGACATAGAGTCATCGAGTCATAGTCATAGTCATAGTCATGGAGTCATAGAGTCGTGCAACATGCAAACAGGCCCTTCAGCCCAACTAACCCATGCCAACCAATCTACATTAGTCCCACATGCCTACGTTTGGTCCATATCCCTCTAAACCTTTCCTATCCATGTACTTGTCAAAATGTCTTTTAAATGTTGTGATAGTACCTGCCACAACCTCCTCCAGCAGCTTGTTCCATATACCCACCACCCTCGGTTTCCTATTAATTTTGTTCCCCCCTCACCTTAAATCTATGCCCTCTGGTTCTTGATTCCTCCATACCAGGTAAAAGGCTCTGTGCATTCACCCTATCTATTCTCCTCATGATTTTATACTCCTCTATAAGATCACCCCTCAGCCTCCTGTGCTCCAAGGTATTAAGGGTATTTTTAAAGCAGAGATTGACAGGTTCTTGATTAGTAAAGGGGCTGTCCCACTTGGGCGACCTAATTGGCGAGTTTAGAAGAGTTTGAAACATTGACATGTTGAAGACTTCCTTCGACTATGTTGAAGACCAGCTTCGACTAGCGACGACTAGCTACGACTAACTTCGGGAAAATTGGACATCGAATAGTGAAGAGTGAAGACGACCTCCTTCGATCTCCTTCAACCTCCCTTCGACTATAGTGAAGACTATCTACGACTACCCTCGACTACCCTCGATTACCTACGACTAACATGCCGACCTACTACGACCTATTACGACTAAACCTACGAGTAAAAAAAAGTATCGTTTTTTTCCATGGCGACCTTTTTTTACTCGCGGGCATTTTTTAACATCTTGAAAAAACGGTGCAACCTAGCTGAGGTATCGAGTACGCGGACACCACTCCCGAGCATGAAGGAGAGTTACGAAGACCTCCTAGGACCTTGTGTCGACCATGCTGTGACTCACGGGCAAACTCGCCAGAACTCGGGGATTAGGTCGACCAAGTGGGACAGCCCCTTTAGGGTGTCAAGCGTTACAGGGAGAAGGCACGAGAATGGGGGTGAGAGGGAGAGATATATATGCCCTTTTTGAAAGGCGGAGTAAATTTGATGGGCCAAATGACCTATGATTTATGAACTTCATATCCATGTGCCTATCCAAAAGCTTCTTAAAATGCCACTGTCACATCTGCCTCCACCACCAGCCCTGGCAGCGAAGACTTGGGGGCATTAGTTTCATCTTTTTGCATCATCATTGTTTGTTTGTTTTTTGTGTATAGTCACAGAGTCAGATAGCGTGAAAACAGGCCCTTTGGTTCAAATTGCCCTCACCGAGTTCAAGAAGGGTCCTGACCTGAAACGTCACCTATTCCTTTTCTCCAGAGATGCTGCCTGACCCGCTGAATTACTACAGCACTTTGTGTCTATCTACTATGTTTACATACCTGTTGCGCTGCTGTGAGTAAGAATTTCACTCTTCTGTTTGGGACATATGACAGTAAAACACTCTTGACCCCTGAACGCTAGCATAGGTGAGTGGGGCTGAAGGGCCTGTTTGTCAGTGCTTCAGTTCCTGGATATTTCACAGTACGGAGCAAAGCGAGGAGAATACAGTGCGATGACGTGTTCTTCCTGCCAGCTGGTGTACTGATCATGGGCAGTCAGGAAGTGGGTTCAGCCCCTGGAAACGGATGGAAGGGCAGTGTTGTGTGACTGAGAGCCTCTGGGCTGCAGAACAGTGGGACTCCCAGGGATGCGAGATCAACTTTCAGTTTTAGTTTTAGAGATCCAGCATGGAAACAGGCCCTTCGGCCCACCGAGTCCGCACTGACCAGCAACCAGCCCGTACACTAACACTATCCTACACACCGGGGAAAATTTACAGAAGCTAATTAACCTACAAACCTGGGATGTGGGAGGAAACCGGAGCACCCGGAGGAAACCCACACTGCCATGGGAAGGACATGCAAACTCCACACAGACAGCACCCGTGGTCAGGATCGAATCCGGGTCTTTCTTAGATCATAGAACATAGAACTGGACAGTGCAGGAACAGGCCTTTCGGCCCACAATGTCTGTGCTCAGCATGATGCTAAGACCAACTCTGATATGCCTGCACGTACATGGGTTTAAGGTGAGAGAGGAATTATTTAATAGGAACATGAGTTTTTCCACACAGAGGGTGGTAGGTATATGGAACGAGCTGCCAGAGGAGATGGTTGAGGCAGGTATAATAACAACATTTAAAATACATTTGTGCAGGAAGGAACTGCAGATGCTGGTTCACACCAAAGATAGTCACAAAATGCCAGAGTAACTCAGCAGGTCAGGCAGCATCTCTGGAGAAATGAAGTAGGTGATGTTTCGTGTCGAGACCGTTCTTCAGACTGAGGATCAGACTGAAAAGACATTTGGACAGGTACATGGATAGGGAGAGGTTTGGAGGGATATGGGCCAAATGTGGGCAGGTGGGACTAGGGAAGCAACATGGAAGCAACATGGTGAACACGAACGACTTGGGCTAAAGGGCCTGTTTCTCTGCAGTATAGCTCTATATTGCAGGCTGTATGACGCTATACTATTTGCTTAGTCAATGCTATGGAAACAGATTACCCGTTTGTCATCACTCTGCCATCTGGAAACATGATGACCTTAAATTACTTTCACTGAGGGGGAGAAAGTTTACAGGAGACGTGCGGGGGGGCAAGTGGTGAGGGCCTGGAACGCGCACCCAGGGGTGATGGTGGAGGCAGATAGTTACTCCGGAAGTTTTGTGTCCTTTTGTATAATAATCAGCATCTGTGGTTTTTTTGTCTCTACTGATGCAAGGTTAGCAGGCCTACAATTTCCCGAGGTTTTCACTCTGAAAGCACGGTGCCTGGCTGATTTCCTTTCTCCCTCAAACTCACGCTGAGAGACGCCAGTAGCCGTGCCTCTGACGTCGCCTCTGTGGTTGGAAGTGGTAGGAGAGGCGGTGGCCAAGAATAATATCCTGGTGAGCAATGGCTTGGAAGCACCTCCCTGTGGCACATTCTCATGCGCTGAGATCTTGCTTGCTGACTGCCACCCCGAACACTCGCTCCCGCACTGAAAGGAAGGTTTTTCTGAGCAAAAACCCCATAGGGTGGGAAGAGCCGCCAACTTCTCTGAAGTATAAACCGCTGTTATGCATTCAGGAATGTGCACTACTTTGCCAGTAGGATCGACAGTTTCCAGCCAATTTTTAATTGCAATGGAAGATTTCACTAATTATACCTGGCTTTCAAACAAAAGTATTTTTAGCCTGGTGTGGTTTTAGTGACTAACAGCTGTGAATTTTACTAGCTCCTTCCCTCCACCACGCACCCTGGATAGTTACACTCAGAGAGATTAATGCCCCTGTCCCACTTAGGAAACCTGAACGGAAACCTCTGGAGACTTTGCGCCCCGCCCAAGGTTTCCGTACGATTCCCGGTGGTTTTTGTCCGTCTCCCTACCTGTTTCCACTACCTGCAACCTCCAGCAACCACCTGCAACCTCCGGGAACCGCACGGAAACCTTGGGTGGGGCACAAAGTCTCCAGAGGTTTCCGTTCAGGTTTCCTAAGTGGGACAGGGGCATAAGGATTCATAAACCTCTTGTCTTCATCGACGTGCTGAACTTCCTAAGCCTTCTAAGGAATTGGTGCGCTTTCTTGGCCATTGTTTCAATTAGAATTAGAATTAGAATTAGATCCTTTATTTGTCATTCAGACCTTACAGTCTGAACGAAATGTTGTTACAAGTCAACCTCAAACATCACCTATCCATGCTCTCCGGAGATGCTGCCTGGGCCACTGAATTACTCCAGCACTTTGTGTCCTTTCAAGTCTCTGGGCGTGCTTATCTCTGAAGATCGCTCCTGGACCAAGCACTTTGATGGAATGATAAAAAAAAGCCCATCAGCGCCTCTACTTCCTGAGAAGATTAAGGAGATTCTGTATGTCAACGAATACTCTCTCTTGAGCTTCCACAAGTGAACAGTATAGAACATATTGGCTTGTTGCATCATGGCCAGGATCGACAACTTAAACGCCCAGAAATGGAGATTAGAAAGAGTGGTGAACACTACTCCCTGTCCATCACGGGTACTGACCTCCCCACCATCAAGGGATCTACAAGACTTCAATGATTCAGTGATTCAGTGATTCAGTGATACCTCATTGTCACATGTACCTAGGCACAGTGAAATGCTTTGTTTTGCATACAACCCGATAAAATCATGTAGCAGACCTCACCTAGGCAGTGCACAAGAGTCGGCACGTTTTGGCAACGACAAAGTTACAAAAGTTCACCCCATCGTTCTACACGTCCCTCCCCGGCCAGATCCGCCCTTTGATATAATTGCCATTCGCAATTGGCATATTGACATCTTGCCATTTTTAATGTACTATCCCACTGGGTGGAGCTTCTGTCTGTCCCTTCCATCTTTTTTTTAGTGTGTTTAAAACGTTTGTGTTAATGTTCTCTGGTGTGTGTTTAATGTGGGGTGTGGGGGGGGGGAGGTCGGGGGAATTTTTTTTCCAATCTCTTACCTTGCCGGAGATGCGATTGTTTTCCAGGTCGTATCTCCGGTGGTTCTGCGGCCTAACATCATGGAGCTGGAGGCCTTGCTCGGGACTGACTGTGCCCCACCGCGGGGCGTGGACTTACCATTGGAGCCAATCCCTTGCCTGGGATTGCTCCAACCACGGCCAGCCACGGACTGCATCAAGGAGCTCGCAGTCTCGGAAGAGACCAAGTCGGAAAGCTCCGGAAGTCGCACAACGTCGACTAGCCCCAACCCGAGGTAGATTGCCCGGCGCGGAGGAGGTACGATTCACCCCCGATGCAGGAGCTTGATTTCCCCGACGACGGAAGGTTAGAGGCCCCCGACAAAGAAGGGAAGAGATTGAACTTTTTTTCGCCTTCCATCACAGTGAGAAATGTGGAGGAGTCACTGTGGTGGATGTTTATGTTAAAATGTATTTTGTGTGTTGCTATTGTTTTTCATTAGTATGACTATATGGCAAATCAAATTCCTCGTGTATTGCAAAACATACTTGGCTAATAAAGTAAGTATGAGTACGAGTACTAGTTGCCTTGCGATCATCCTTTTTACATTTTAACGCCCCAGTTCCAAAGGAGGGTGAATGTTACTTGAGACACACATTCAAGTAAAAGGGACTTCCTCATGTTAACAATGCAGTGTGTTGATCAAAAGGAAAATCCCTGATGGAATTATGAAGTAATTCAGTGGTAATCTATCAGCACCCAATTATTAGAAGGCAATTTTAAACCTATGCCCTCAAAAAGTCAGCCAGCATCATCAAGGACCCACACCACCCTGGCTATGCTCTCATTTCACTCCTGCCATCAGGAAGAAGGTACAGGAGTGGTCTGCGGAGCTTTTAACCACGGGCGCGACATGGACTTTCCATCGCAGTCTGGGATCCCTTGACGGGGATCGCCGGAGAGGAGCTCCGACCGCCGGCCTGCGGCCTATAACATCCTGGAGCCGCGGTCTCCGATAAGAAAGTGCTGATTCGGGCACTCCAAGCCACGGAGTGTGTTCAACTGTCCCGACGTCGGAGTTTAGATCATACCGACGAGAGGGCCTGTACATCTGGCCGTCCGTAGCGGCAACTATGGAGGGTTTATGGCCCCGAGCACGGGTGAACAAGGGAGGAGGATTGGCTGAACTTTGTGCCGTCCACCACAGTGAAGAATGCTGTGGTGGATGTTTGTGTTAAATCTTATTGTGTGTTCTTTTTTTAAGTGTATCGCTGCTGGCAAATTCATTTCACTGCACCTTCGGGTGCATGTGACGAATAAATTTGACTTTGTCTTTGATTTTGACTGAAAACCGTGACCTCCAGGTTCACAAACAGCTTCTTCCAAGCAACCATCAGGCTCTTAAACACTGCACAGCACTAATCACAGCAACTATGAGAGGAATAGATCAGGTAACCGCACAGAGTCCCTTGCCCAGAGTAGGGGAATCGAGAACCAGAGGACAAAGGTTTAAGGTGAGAGGGGGAGAGATTTAATAGGAACCTGAGGGGTAACTTTTTTACACAAAAGGTGGTGGTGTTAATGGAATGAGCTGCTGGAGGAGTTAGTTGAGGCAGCTACTATTGCAACATAGAAGAAACACTTAGATAGGTACATGGATAGGAAAGGTTTCGAGAGATATGAGCCAAACACAGGCAGGGATGATTAGTGTAGATGGGACTTGTTGGTTTGTGTGGGCTAATTGGGCCGGATGGCCTGTTTCCACGCTGTACAACTCTATGACTCTAACTATGATGGACTGTGTCTTTGGTTGCACTACAGACTTCGGTTATGCACTATTACAGCTACCTCGTACTACTGATATTAATTTATTGTATTATTGAATAAAATTGACTGACATTATTTGCTGTCTGACTATTGATTATTACATATTTATCTACATTTTATGGCCTGTGAAGCTGCAGCAAGTAAGAATTTCATTGTTCCGTTGCTGGTTTACTTGACAATTGAACACTCCTAACTTTCTTAAAAACCCTTTCCTCCATGCAGTGAGTCGGCATCATAGGGGAGTGAGCCTTACGTCAATGGGGGGCAAAGTATTGGGGAAAGTCCAAATGGATAGGATTTATAGAATAATAGAAATATAGATAATAGAAGATTGAGGGGGGATCTTATAGAAACTTACAAAATTCTTAAGGGGTTGGACAGGCTAGATGCAGGAAGATTGTTCCCGATGTTGGGGAAGTCCAGAACAAGGGGTCACAGTTTAAGGATAAAGGGGGAAATCGTTTAGGACTGAGATGAGAAAAACATTTTTCACACAGAGAGTGGTGAATCTCTGGAATTCTCTGCCACAGAAGGTAGTTGAACCTTCATTGGCTATATTTAAGAGGGAGTTAGATGTGGCCCTTGTGGCTAAAGGGCACATTTATGGAGAGAGGGCAGGTACAGGATACTGAGTTGGATGATCAGCCATGATCATATTGAATGGTGGTGCAGGCTCAAAGGGCCGAATGGCCTACTCCTGCACGTAATTTCTACGTTTCTATGTACATATGGAAAGGCAAGGGTTGATCATGCAGAGTCAGTGTAGTCATACAGCACAGAAACAGGCCCTTCAGCCCAACTTGCTGAGTGGGGCGGCATGGTGGCACAGCGGTAATGTTGCTGACATACAGCGCCGAAGGGCTTCTTTCCATGCTGTATCTCTAAACTAACCTAAACTAAACTAAATTAAACTAAACTTTGCCCATGCCGACCAAAATGCTCCATCTACACTAGTCCCACCTGCCCGCATTTGGCCCATTTCCCTCTAATTTCCTTCTCCTATCCATGTGACTGTCCAAACGTCTTTTAAATGTTGTTATTGTACCAGCCACACTACCACCTCTGGCAGCTCGGTCCATACACCCACCACCCCAGTTCATTTCATACACCCACCACCCTCTGAGTGAAAAAAAATGCCCCTCAGGTTTCTATTAAATATTTCTCCTCATCTTAAAATGATGCCCTCTGTTTTTGATTCCCTTCCCAATGGTTCAACGGTGCTCTATTTGCAACATGTGCAATTGCAGTGAAATTCCTTTTGCATATTAATACTGTACATCTATGCAAAATGACGCCATCTTGTGTAGGCTCCAGGACTCCCCGGGTGCTCGATTTACTGGAGCGGATCCTGATCCAGGTAAGCCAGTACTCCGCCCCCACCCCACCCCCCCCTTGCTCTTGACCGGCTCAGTTCATAAACCAACATCCCTCTCCCCACTCGGCCATCTTTGTGTCCCGGGGGCGCCTCCTGCAGGCACTTGGAGGCATTTCCCCGGTTCACCCTCCTACCGGCCCTTGATCCTTGATCCGACGTCTCCAGCGGCTCCATCCTGGTACCGCGATCCGCTGAGCCTACGGGTAAATTAGTGAGTTCCCTCCAGCGCTTTGTGCTTTGCTTAAGATTGCAGCACCTGCAGTTTCTTGCGTTGGCAGATGTAAATACTTATTTTGAGTGAAGGAGACCAAAACTGTACATCATGCTTCAGGCACAATCTCTGTAATAGTTATATTATTACAGGAAGGTATCTTTACTTCTGGCAATCAAATCCTTTCATAATAAAGACCAACATACCATTTATAGACACAAAGTGCTGGAGTAACTCAGCGGGTCAGGCTTCAACTCTGGAGAAAAAGGATGGGTGGCATTTCAGGTTGGGGCCCTTCATCAGACTGAAAGTAGAGGGGAGGGAACAAGAGCTAGGAAAAGGCCAGAAAAAAAGGTCATATTTAGCATGGGCAGCTTACAATCCAGCGTTGATTTCTCTCATTTTAAGTAACCCCTGCATTCCCTCTCTCCCCTCCTCCCCCAACCTAGTCGGCCTACTAGTTCCACTGTTCGGATCTCTGCATCACTTCGTTATCACCTCTTCCCCAAAGATGAGCCATTATGGGCTCCACCCTTTCTTGGTCATCTGTTGCCGGCCCTGGTTTGTTCTGGCCTTTTCCTACCTCAAGTTCCCTCCACTCCGCTTTCAGTCTGAAGAACGATCCCAACCCGAAACGTTGCCCATCCTTTTCCTCCAGTAATGCCACCTGGCCTGCTGAGTTACTCCAGCACTTTGTATAAACCAGCATCTGCAGGTCATTTCTACGTACCAACGTACCATTTGCCTTCAAGACTCTGAAGAAGGGTCCCGACCCAAAATGTCGTCTGTCCCTTCCACTCCACAGATGCTGCCTGACCCGCTGAGCTTTCTCCAGCATTTTGTGTTTTGCTCAAGATTCCAGCATCTGCAGTCTCTTGTGTCTTTGTCATAAGTGTTCCTGGTTCTGATGAAGAACCTTCAACCTGAAACATTGGCTCTGTCTCTCTCTCCACAGATGCTGCCTGACCTGTCGAGGGCTTCCAGCGTTCCCGTCAGCATTTGTTTTGGATTCCCATCACGGAGCTTGTTTGATTTTTCTCTTCCTGGCTGGGAGACAGATGTGTTGCTCATCCTCAATAAAACAGACTTCAACTTAATCGATTCTTGCTGCTTTAGCTTTTCAAAGGTCAACAACCTAAAATGGAGAACCAAAGCTAATCCAGCTGAATGCCATGTTTGAGGCATTTCAAAGTAAATATATGCGCACCTGGGTTGTATAAATGTATAATTGTTCTCAGAACAGCTGGAACTAGTCACGTTACATCTGTGTATCAGGACACTTCCAACAACCAGGGCGGCACGGTGGTGCAGCGGTAGAGTTGTTGCCCCCACAGCCCTAAAGACCTGGGTTTGTTCCTAACTGTGGGCGCTGTATGTACGGAATTCATACATTCTCCCTGTGACCATGTTAGTTTTATCCCTTTGCTCCGGTTTCCACACATACATCAACGACGTGTCGGTTTGTATGTTAACTTGGACTCTGTAAATTAGCCCTAGTGTGTCGGATGTGAAAATGAGATAACATAGAACTAAGATGTGCAGGTTTGTCGGTTAATTGGCTTCAGTAAAAGTGTAAATTGTCCCTAGTGTGTAGGATAGTGTTAGTGTATGGGGTGGTCGCTGGTCAACGCTGACTAGGTGGGCAGAAGGCCCTGTTTCCATGCTGTATCTGTAAAAGTAAAGTGAAGCCAATTCAAGGATGGCTTCACACTAGTCATCAACTTCTATCAGTCTGAAGAAGGGTCCCGACCTGAAGTTTCACCTATCCAGAGATTCCACCTGACCTGCTGAGTTACGCCAGCACTTTGTGCAAACCAGCATCTGCAGCTCCTGGTTTCTACAAGTTTGGACAGGGCTGGATTGTTTTCTTTGATGTGTCGGACTTGAGGGGAGACCTGATAGAAGTTGACATGAGACACAAGGAACTGCAGATTTACTGTTGAGTAAAACACTGAAGAAGGGGCCTGACCCCAAATTTCACCTCTCCATTCCTTCCACAGATGCTGCCGGACCCGCTAGGTAGTCTGGCACTTTGTGACTTGCTCAAGATTCCAGCATCCGTGGCCCTTTGTGTCTTCTATCGACTTATATCAGGTCTCTCGTTAACTCCAACACTCCAGAGAAAATAATCCCAGTCTGTCCAACCTCGTTTCTGCAGGTCAAGGAAGTGAAGATGCTGGTTAACACAGAAGAAGACAGAGTGTTTAGTTTAGTTTAGTTTAGAGATACAGCATTAGAACAGGCTCTTCAGCCCACCGTGGTTGCGCCAACCAGTGATCACCCCGTACACTAGCACAATCCTACACACTAGGGACAATTTACAATTGTTACCAAAGCCAATTAACCAACAAACCTCTACGTCTTTGGAGTGTGGGAGGAAACCGGAGCATCTGGAGAAAACCCCCACGCGGTCATGGGAAGAATGTACAAACTCCACACAGACAGCACTCGTAGTCTGGACCGAATCCAGGTCTCTGGCACTTTAAGGCAGCAATTCTACAGCTGCGCCACAGTGCTGTGCTGAAGTAACTCAGCAGTAACTAGCCACGACTGCTCGTTCTCATAGTTTAGAAAATATGTGTGAGCCTGGTCAACATTGTAGCTTGCGGTTCACATTGAATACCGGGCCTTCAAGCTGGCTGTAGTTCACTATAGGTCAGACTGTTCCAGATCACCAGCTACACTCCCATCTGTGTAGACTGATGGAGATTGCACCCAGTCACTGCCGACATTGTGCTTTGTTCAATGCGCAACTGCAGGCAGCAGCAGCAATAATAACTCAGGCAACAAACCCTTCCATTTATACAGGACCGAGAAACAAGCTGAGGTACTTCACACGGGGCGTGTCACAGGAAACCCACTGACTCTCAAAAGGGGCTTGGTTTTGAGGAGAGCTTTAGAGATTGAGCACACATAGACCTTACAAACCAAACTCCATGACTCTAAATGAATTGCTGTCAGGAGAGGCAGGTACTATCGCAACATTCAAGGAACATTTAGACAGGTACATGGATAGGATAGGTTTAGAGGGATATGGGCCAAACACAGGCAGGTGGGACTAGTGTAGATGGGGCATGTAGGGTCAGCGTGGGCAAGTTGGGCCGAAGGGCCTGTTTCCACATTGTATGACTGTATACTGTTGAGCTCGGTGCCACCCCAAGCATCATATGAGGTGCTGTTCCTCCAATTTGCGTGTGGCCTCACTCTGCAATGGCGGAGGTCCAGGACAGAAAGGTCAGCATGGCAACGGGATGTGGACCGAGCAGAAGTGTTCTGTAATGTTGTGTCTACCTCAACGACTTATTTATTTTTCCTTCTAAGTATTCAGCAGCGCTAAAAGCATTGAGTCCCTGATAAGCTGCCCTTTCTGTATAACTGTTGTCAGGAATGTGCCTAAAATTCTGATAAACCAGGCAGAGGTTGCTGTAAAATGGTAACAGATGCATTAAAACCACAGCATTGCCTGGATGTTTTGAACACGCTAATACTGCTCAACATTCTTGGACTGATTGCTCCATTGTAATACTCCACGATTTCCCGAAGATAAGTAGGGGCCGCGGAACTGGGAGTCTGGAGAAAGCAAAATAAAACTATGTCACACTGGGTCACGAGAGGCTTACTCCCAGCTGATCACGCTCCGGGCTTGACAAAGGTCCTAGTGTTAGTGGGCAGTGACCTCGATAGCTTCAACAGACCTGCACACATGCCTTCCTCTGACGTTCTGCCTGGTGTCCTGGATAAAGTGTGCGCTCACAGTTTTTATCCCAGTGTAGATGGCGTAATGGTTCAATGGCTCTTTATTATCACATGTTCCAAGGTATAGTGGAATTCCTTTTTTTTCTCTTCCTTTACTTGAGAGTTTAGAAACACAGCATGGAAACAGGCCTTCGGCCCACCGAGTCCTCGTTGACCAGCAATCACCCTGTGTACTAGCACTATCCTACACACTAGGGATAATTTACAATTTACCAAAGCTACTTAACCTACAAACCCCTTGGTACATCTTTGGGAGGTGGGTGGAAACCGACTGGCAGCGGCTCCACCTGCTGTGCCAAAATATCTCCAGCACTTTACGTTTTACTTGAGACAACAAGTTCGTTTTTAGTAGCAAAAGAGGGTGTAAAGAAGATTTTGCCGGGTCTGGAGAGTTGAGTTACAAGGAGAGGCTAGACAGGTGGGGTCCTTATTATCTGGAGCTTAGGAGACTGAGGGCTGACCTTATGGAATTATAAGTGACAGATATTAAGCGAATGAAAGGATAATGAAAGGGTAAGGACACACACGCGGTGACAGGGAGAACGTGCAAACTCCACACTGACAGCACCCAAGGTCAGGATCAAACCCAAGTCTGTGGCAGTGCGAGGCAGCAACTCTATCCACTGCGCCACTGTGACCAAAGGGAGAACGTGCAAACCACACACACACACACACACACACACACACACACACACACACACACACACACACACACACACACACACACACACACACACACACACACACACACACACACACACACACACACACACACACACACACACACACACACACACACACACACACACACACACACACACACACACACACACACAGGATTGCACCTGGTCTCCTGTGCTCCTGTGTGGCAGTGGCTCTACCAGCTGTGCCACTGTGCCGCCCACACTAATGTTTTCCATTGTGTGTGTCTGACTTGATTTACAGAGATGAATGATCCCACATACATCATCAGCCTTCATACCCAGCACACGGAAGCCATTTGATATTTGATGGTCTGTTGCGGCCTGCCCTCCATCCACAGATGTTGTCTCTGACAAACCATTCAGAATCAATCAAACTCGACACAAGGAAACTTCTTGTTGTTCTTTGCTGATTTCAATTATGGCACCAGCATGCATTTAAAAGGAGTTTTACTCTGTAGACTGTAGAGATACGGTGCAGAAGCAGGCCCTTCGGCCCACCAAGTCCACACTAACCAGTTATCACCTCATACGCTAGCACTATCCTACACACTAGGGACAATTTACAATTTTACCAAAGCCAATTAACTCACAAACCTGCATGTCTTTAGAGTGTGGGAGGAAGCTGGAGCACTTGGAGAAAACCCACGTGGTCACAGGGAGAAAGTACAAACTCCATTCAGACAGCACCCGTAGTCAGGATCAAACCCAGGTCTCTGGCGCTGTAAGGCAGCAACTCTACTGTTGTACCGCTGTGCCACTGTGTGCCCAAAGATTCTAAATTTTAAAAATCCAGATGTTTTAATGGGAACATCATAAATGTAAAATGGATGACAACTTAAAGTGGATTCTAAAACTAGAGGGTACAGGTTTAAGGTGAGAGTAAAGAGATTTAAGAGGGAGCACAGGGGTAACATTTTCACTCAGATAGTCCATATTGGGAACGAACCACCAGACATAGTAGTGAATACAATTCTGAATTTGCTATTTGAACAGATATATGGATAAGAAGGGTTTAGCGAGATCTGGGCCAGATGCAGTCAAGTTATGTTTAGGTGTATTATTGTCACGTGTACCGAGTGTAAAGCTTTGTTTTGCATGTTATCCAAACAGATCAGATAATAACGATCTGAAGAAATAATAAATCTGAAGGGTCTCGACCCGAAACGTCACCCATTCCCTCTCTCCAGACATGCTGCCTGTCCCGCTGAGTTTTAGAATCCACTTTAAATATCTCTACAGTCTAAAGTAAAACTCCTAAAACGGTTTAAACCAGCATCTGCAGTTCCTTCCCACACAGATCAGATAATACCATAGGTGAATACAATCAAGTCAAACTCAAGTACAACAGGTAGAACAAAGGGGAAGACACAGAGTACAGAATATAGTTCTCAGCTTTGTAGCGCACCAGTTCCAGAGACAAAGTCCAATGTCCACAATGGGGTAGAGATGAATTGGACAGCACCATAGATTATGGAAGGACAGTTCAGAACCCTGATAACAGAGGGATAGAAGCTGTTGAGCTTGAGTTTGACCGGATTGTCTTTATGTATAGTATTATCTGATCAGATTGGATAACATGCTAAAACAAAGCTTCACTGTCCCTAGGTACACGTGACAATAATACACCTAAACCTAAACTATAAGTTTGTTTTAATATTCCATGGTATACCAAATTAGTTTAAAATTGAAAGGAAATGTATGGGTCGTTATTTACACAGAGGGTGGTGTGTGCCAGGAATGCACTGGGTGGTGGTAGAAGCAGATATGATCGTGGTGTTTAAGAGTCTATTGGATAGGCACACAGAGATGTAGTGAATGGAGGGGTATGGATACAGGCAGATAAGAGTTGGTCTTATCATCATGTTCGGCACATACATTGTGGGCTGAAGGGCCTGTTCGGTGCTATATTATTCTATGTTCTAAAGAAAACATCTGTCAGAGTATTAAGTATAGACGTTGGGAGGTCATGTTCCAGTTGAATAGACAGGAGTCAAAATTGAGGCTACATTTAGAGAATCGTGTTCAGTTCTGGTCACCATGTTATAGGAAAGGTGATGTCAAGCTGGAAAACGTGCAGAGAAGATTTAGGAGGGTGTTGCCAGGACTCGAGTGCCTGAGCTAGCGAGAGGTTGAGCAGGCTAGGACTTTATTCCTTGGAGCACAGGAGGATGAGGGGTGATCTTATAGAGCTGTACAAAGTCATGAGAGGAATAGATCGGGTAGATGCACAGAATATTTTGCCCAGAGTAGGGGAGTCAAGTACCAGAGGACATAGGTTTAAGGTGAGGGGGGAAAGTTTAAAAGGAACCTGAAGTGTAACCTTTTTACACAAAGTGTGGTGGGTGCATGGAGGTAGTTGAGGCAGGTACTAACACAATGTTTAAAAAACATTTGGCCAGGTTAGGATAGGATAGGTTTAGAGGGAAATGGCCAAATGCGGGCAGTGAGGGCTAGCGTAGTGGGCATCTTGGTTTGTGTGGGCAAGTTGGGCCAAAGGGCCTGTTTCCTTGCTGCGTGACTCTTTTGACTCTAAAACCAGCAAAATCAAAGATTGGGAACCCCTGATTCTGGGTAGGAAATAGTTAACTCGAAGTAGACAGGTTAACAAAAGGGAGTCTGTTTCTGCCAGTCATTGTGCCAGAGGTAGCAGTAATGTAGAGCAGACCTCAACTTTGACTCAAACTCCTGTCTATTCAAAGGCACATTCCTTGAAATAAAAACATTGCCACAGCCGCAAACAACTTGACACTGGGATTAGCTCGGGAGGCAAGGGCTCGCTTTCAAACTCCTCAGGAAACTCGTAGAAAAAAATAAAAAGTTGAAGACTAGCTGACTGAATAAAGAAACGGGCAAAGTCAATTGTGGACACTGAGCTCTCGGTGGGTCTCGTTAGGTGCTAACGACCGGCGTTACACGGACCCGGGAGCGGGAATTATCGTCCACAGATCCACACCATGTTTGCAAAAGCAACATCACTGCTTCAATAGGACAAATATATAAGATGAATCATATTTGCATGCTTGTAGCAGCACTGCAGATACAGGTATATGACCCTTCATGGCAAGGTAGGGCTACAGGAATTACAATGAACCCATTGCCTTAACTCCCCCAATACTAACATCTTGATTAGTAAGGGTGTCAGGGGTTATGGGGAGAAGGCAAGAGAATGGGGTTGGAAAAAATATATAGATCAGCCATTATTGGATGGCGGAGTAGACTTGGTGAGCCGAATGGCCTAATTCTGCTCCAATGGCTTATGAACATGAACAAAGCCCTGAATCTCCTTCTCATTATAATCGCGTGTGACAGATGCTGGAATTATGAGAGGCATAGATAATGTAGACCTTTCTCCCCACGATGCAAGTATCAAATACAAAGGTGGCGCAGCGGTAGAGTTGCTGGCTGACAGTGCCAGAGGCCCGGGTTCGATCCTAACTACGGCTGCTGCCTATATGGAGTTTGTACTTTCTCCCCATGACCTGCATGGGTTTTCTCCAGTTTGCTTTTTTGTCAGAGATGGGTAAAGTTTACCGGAGTTATGCGGGGCAAGTTTTCTACACAGAGGATGCTTGGAATGTAGAAGAGTACAGTTCAGGAACAGGTCCTTCGGCCCACAATATCGGTGCTGAACATGATGCCATGACCAACTGTTATCTCCCTGCATGTGATCCATATCCATCCATTCAATCCATATCCGTGTGCCTATCTAAAAGTCTATTAAACATGACTAACATATCTGCCTCCACCACAACAACCCGCTGGCAGGACATTCCAGGCACCCATCACCCTCTGTCTCAATAAAACTTTCCCCTTAAACTTTGCCACTCTCAACTTAAAACTAATGTTTCAAATGCTTGTCCTGGGAAAAAGATTCTGACTGTCTACCCTATCTATGACTCTCATTGTAATGGCAATTTCAGAACTTTCCAATGTCCAACTTTTAATTGCCGTGACTACACTGGCAGGGAGGAGCGGATTGACGCAGTCGATAATAAAAACAAATCTTCCAGCGGTTAGTTCCAGTTTAATTCATTCTTTATTGAAGTTGTTGACAAAACAAAGAAGTGAACATCCTCTTTAAAGATCCTCTTTATTCTTATACAAATTGTAGCTTTCCTTTCTTACTACCTGAACTGGTACAAACTGTATCTTCACTCCCGTGCCAGCTCCTGTGTCGTGACCACTCCCTGTCGTTTCGCTTAGTTCAATGGTCATTCAAAAAAGAAACAGCTAGAACTATCTATAATATAGTAATAGTAACTAACTTATGCATGAATGGGTCCTGCACTCACATTTTATAAACTTCAATCAGGTCTCCCTCAACCTCTGACATTCCAGAGAAAACGATCCAAGTCTGTCCAACCTGTACTTATAATTAATACCCTTTAACCCGGGCATCATTCTGGTAAACCTCCTCTGCACTCTCTCCAAAGGCTCCACATCCTTCCTGCAATGGGGCGACCAAAACTGCACGCAACGGTCCAAATGCGGCCTAACCAAAGTCCTATAAAGCTGCAATGTAACATTGTGTCGTGGTGGACCACTAAGTTATCCAGCACTTCGTGGGTTGATTTTCCAACTGAGGGAGAAACAGTCAAGAATTTTTCTTCTGAAACAAAAACATTGAGAAAACAAGTTTCCAGGACCTGCCCCGAAACATCGACCATCCCTTACCCTCCACAGTCGCCGCTCGCCTTGCTGAGTTCCTCCAGCAGATTGTTTGTCCTACAAGATTCCAGCATCAGCAAACTCTTTTGTCTTCACCAAGATGTTGGCTTCACCAAGATAGAAGGTATTAGCTGCATGGAGAGGTGCTGGAGTAACTCTGCGGGTCAGGCAGCATCTCTGGAGAACATGGATAGGTGATGTTTCGTGTCCAGACCCATCCTCAGATCCGACATCATTACATCAGTGGTGTTGTGTGTTGATGGCGCCAAAGTAGAGACGGTTCAAAGCTTCAAGTTCCAAGGAATATCTACACTATCTTGGAGTGTCGGAGGCTGATGAGGAGACCTGATACAAGTATATAAAATTATGAAAGGCATAGTTAGGGCAGGCAGTCAGAATCTTACAATACAATACAATACAATTTATTTGTCGTTTGGACCCCATTGAGGTCCAAACGAAATGTCGTTTCTGCAGTCATACATACAAAATGAAAAAGACCCAAGACACAACACAATTTACACAAACATCCTTCACAGCGCATCTTCTCCTCGCTGTGAAGGAAGGCAAAAAAAACCATATCTCTCCCCTGCACTCCCCTTTCCCCCATGGTAGACAAAAGTGCTGGAGAAACTCAGCGGGTGCAGCAGCATCTATGGAGCGAAGGAAATAGGCAACGTTTCGGGCCAAAACCCTTCTTCAGAAACGTTCCCAAAATGTTGCTTATTTCCTTCGCTCCATAGATGCTGCTGCACCCACTGAGTTTCTCCAGCATTTTTGTCTACCATCGATTTTCCAGTATCTGCAGTTCCTTCTTAAACAGATTTTTTCCCATGTTGGAAATTTCAATGTTAGTGGGCAAGATGGGAATAATTTGTGGTTTAAAGGCAGGGAATAGAGGGAATAGGGGATATGGATACGGTTCAGGCAGTTGGGATTATTTTAGACTGGCACATGGATCCTGTACTATGTTTCCCAATATAAAGCATGAATGCATCACAGCTTTGCCCAAGACTGCAAGACATTAGAGAGGTGTGAATGTAATCCAGTCCAGCACACAGACCAGACTCCCCATCATTGACTCCATCTACACTACACACTGCCTCAGGAAAAGCAGCCAATATAATCACAGACTTGTCCTACCCCGGTCATTCCCTCTTCTCCCCGCTCCTGCCGGGCATAAGATACAACAGCTTGAAAACGCCTATGACCAGTTTCAGCAACAGCTTCTTCCCCACTGTCATCAGAGTACTGAACGGTCCTCCCAGAAGCCAAGGGTGCAGCCCTGGTCTTCCAACCTACCACACTAAGAACTTTGCACTTTTTAAAATGTTCACTTTCTCTGCAACTGTAACGCTATAATGTTGTAACACTATATTCTGCACTCTGGTATTTTTCTTTTGCACTAACTCTTGTTCCTGTGCGTAGCTTAGTTGTACTCATGTATGGCATGATTTGAATGGATAGCATGCAAATAATGTTTTAACTGAATCTCAGTACACATGACAATAATAAACTGAAGTCTGAAGAAGGGTCTCGACCCAAAGCGGCACCCATTCCTTCTCTACAGAGATGCTGCCTGTCCCGCTTTTTGTGTCTATCTTTGGTTTAAACCACCATCTGCAGTTCCATCTTACACATAAACCAGTACTAAATACCAATACCAATACTTGCGTCAATATCAATTTAGATACCAATACCAATGTCGATATCAATACCATATACCATTTTCAATACCAAAACCAATACCAAAACCAATACCAATATCAATACCAGTATCAAGATCAGTACCAATACCAGTAACAGTACCAATACCAGTATCAATATCAGTACCAATACCAGCACCAATATCAGTACCAATACCAGTATCAATGCCAAAGCCAATACCATATACCAAGTTCTAGACAATACAAAGATCACAACCTAAACCAAGACCAATATCAAGACGAATGTTAATAGAAATATGGATACCAATTACAAATATTAATACCGACCAATACCAAATAGCAATACCAAAACCAATATCAACACCAAAACCAACACCAAAACCAAATAGCAAGCCAACGCCTAAGAGAGAGTTGACTGGACAATGGCAATTGACTGAATGTACTTTGAACCTAATGGCGTTTGTTGCTCTTAAGAGACTCCGAGGAACTCCAGACAGGAGCCATGTTGCAGAGCTATTTGACGTTGGTATGTTTTGCAAACTCCCTGCATCGCAACTCCAACTAAACTATGTGTGGAATGTGTTGGAAGGACAGGCTGTTTGCTTTCTACTGGCACCACTTATTGTTCATCCGGATTAAAGAGGAGAGAGCTTTTAGGAATATAATAAACGTTTTAGGAATCCCATAAAACTGTTCCAAGTCCCCTCACTGACAAATATCACATTCTCCTACAAATGAGGTCTGGAGGGTAGTTGAATTTATAGATACACCATGTAAACAGGCCCTTCAGTCCACCGAGTCCACGCCGACCATCGATCACCCGTTCACACGCTAGTTCTAAGTTATCCCACTTTCTCACCCACTCTCTACACACTAGGGGCAATTTACAGAGAGCCAATTAATCTCCAAACCCGCACGTTTTGAGATGTGGGAGGAACCTGGAGCACCCGGGGGTACGTGCAAGCTCCACACATACAGCACCCGAGGTCTCCCCATAACCTTTGTTCTTTATTGTCACATGTGCCAAGGTGCAAGGTACAATTACGCTTTTTGCATACAGTATGGTAAAAGTCTTACTATACCTAGGCACAATCACACAAGTAAAAAAGCAGAGGAATAGACAGTACACAAGATTCATCACATCTCCGGCGCCATCTCATATCCTTCAAGTTAAAAGATCTAATAAAGTAGATTTTGGAGGCACAGCGTGGAACTAGGCTCTTCAGCCCACCGAGTCCGTACTGACCAACAATCACCCCGTACACTATCACTATCCGACAGACTAGGAACAATTTACGGTTTTATCAAACCCAATTAACCTGCGACCTGAACGTCTTTGTGGTGTGGGAGGAAACCGGAGCACCTGGAGAAAATCCTTGCGGTCACAGGGAGAACGTTCAAACTCCGTACAGACAGCTCCCGTAGTCTCTGGCGCTGTGAGACAGCAACTCTACCGTTGTGCCACCGTGCCGCCCCTATGTGCTTAGAACGTAGAACAGTAAATAACAAAGACAGCCCTTCAGCCCACAATGTCTGTGCTGATCATGAGAGCAAGACCAACTCTTATCTACCTGCACATAATCCATATCTATCCATTCCCTGTATAGCCATATGTCTATCTAAAATCCTCTTAAATGCCACCATCGTATCTGCCTCCACCACTATCCTTGGCAGTGTGTTCCAGGCATTCACGACCCTCTATGTGAAAAACATCTCCTTTAAACTTTCTCTCACATAGAAAAATATGGCAGAGGAACAGGCCCTTCGGCCCTAAATGTTTGTGCCGAACATGATACCAAGTTAAACTAATCTCTTCCTGCACGTGATCCGTATCCACCCATTCCCATATCCATGTGCCTATCTAAAAGCCTCTTAAAGTTCAAAATTTCATGTTATAGAAGCAGAATTGGGCCATTTGGCCCATCGAGTTTACTTCATCATTCAATCCTGGCTGATCTATATTTCCCTCTCAACCCCATTCTCCTGCCTTCTCCCCTAACCTTTGATGCCCGTACTAATCAACTCGCTTTAAAAATACCCAATGATTTGGCATCCACCGCCGTCTGTGACAACTAATTCCACACATTCCCCACCCTCTGCCGAAACACCATTATCGTATCTCCACCACTATATGTACTGCTCCATGTTCCCTGTTCGCAAGGGCAGCTTGCGATGGGCAATGAATGTTGGCCTTGTCTGTGATGCTCACAAAGAGCAACATAACACAACTCCATGCCTTTCTCCAGTTGCGAGAGTATATTTTGATGGGGCATTCCATCCGTGACCCGTGTGGATATATGAGATAAACATCCACGACAGCATTGTTTAGTCAGCTTGCATACTTCTGGAAGTCTATTGACTGTCTAGAGCTTAGCATGTGGAGGATGTTTAGTTTAGTTCATTGTCACGAGTACCGAGGTATTGCGAATAGCTTTTGTTGCGTGCTAACCAGTCAGCGGAAAGACTATACGTGATTACAATCGAGCCATCCACAGTTTAAAGGTACAAGATAAAGGGATTAACTTGAATAACGTTCAGGGTAAGATACAGCCTAGTGAAGTACGATCAAAGATAGTCTGGGGGTCTCCAATGAGGTAGATTGTAGTACAGGATGGATCTCCAGTTGTTGGGAGGATGGTTCAGTTGCCTGATAACAGCTGGGAAGAAAATGTCCCCGAATCTGGAGGTATGTGTTTTCATACTTCAGTACCTCTTGCCCAATGGGAGAGGGGAGAAGAGGGAGTGGCCGGTGTGACTGGTCCTTGATTATGCTGGTGGTCTTGCCGAGGCAGCGTGAGGTGTCAATGGAAGGGCGGTATGTTTGTGTGATGGTCTTGGATGCGTCCAGTGGCGGACTGGCCAGGGTGTAGGCTTACCCGATGGCAAGTGAGCCCCTGATGAAGTGATAGCAAGTGATGGCAAGTGGGCCCCTGTTAAATGATAGCATTGTAGTTGTGGGTGGGCCCCCTTTGTCTCGTGGCAACCAATATTTTTAGACCCAGTCCGCCACTGGATGCGTCCACAGTCCTTTGCAATTTCTTATGGTCTTGGATGGAGCTGTCTCCAAACCATGCTGTGATATTGCCAAGACCCAAGGGCCTGAACTATAGGAAGCGGTTGAACAGACCGGGACTTTATTCCTTGGAGCGCAGCCGGATGAGGAGTGATCTTATAGAAGTGTACAAAATCATGAGAGGAATAGATCGGGTAAACGCACGAGGGGGGAGGGGGGGGGGTAAGTTTTAATAGGAACCTGAGGGGCAACTATATAGGTTTATGGAATGAGCTGCCAGAGGAGGTTGTTGAGGCAAGTTTGATTGCAACATTTAAGAACATTTAGAGAGGTGTATGGATAGGATAGGTTTAGAGGTATATGGACTAAATGCACTAAATGCAGGCAGGTAGAACTAGTGTTGATGAGACTTGTTGCCCGGGATGGGCAAGTTGGGCCCGTTTCCATGCTGCATGACTCTAATGCTCTAATTGTTCTGCCAACATCAATAAGATTCTTTTGCAACTTTTATCTAATCTACATTCTCGGGCTGTGAGTAAGACCATCGATCAGTATCAAGGTCTCATCTTCAATGCTTGTGACATAATGTCTGAGATTCTACAAGATAATCTAGCCTGGAACAAGGAAATTCCTGCATAGACAGAGGGAGGCGTGTTTCACACAAATTTAAAATGTGTGCCCTCTGGACATGGTGATGATGGAAAGCAGTGACTGGCTGTTTCACTGGTGAAATAAACATGTTATGCAAGTAATTCACAGCACTTTGCGTTTCCTTTACAACAGCACAACGCGGCTTTATAACTTTGGTTTTGTCGCATTTGGAGTATTGCATGCAGTTCTGGTCGCCCCATTACAGGAAGGTTGTGGAGGCCTTGGAGAGGGTACAGAAGAGATTTATCAGAATGATGCCTGGATTAGTTTAGTTTGGTTGAGCTTTTTTGCTACGTGTTATCCAGTCAATGGAAAGACCATACATGACTACAATCAAGTCATCCACAGTGTACAGATACAGCATAAAGGCCAGAGATTGAGGGCAGAACTTTTCGAAGTATATAAAATTATGGAAGGCATAGATAAAGTAGACAGTCAGAACCTTTATTGCAAGGTGGAAGTGACAAAGACTAGAGGGCATAGATATAAGGTGAGAGGGGCAGACCTGTGGCCTGGCCAAGCTGTGATCCATCCCAACACAAACTTTTTATGGAGCATCTGCAGAAATTGGTGACAGTTTTTTGAGACATGACAATTCCCTCTGAGGAGGCGGCATATGGTAGAGACGCTGCCTCACAACACTGGAGTGCTGGCTGCAAGGAGTTTGTACGTTCTCCCCGTGACTGCTTGGGTTTCCTCGGTTGATCCGGTTGCTCCGGTTTCCCCCCCCTCCCCCTCCCCCACACTCCAAAGATTTGCATGTTTGTAGATTAATTGGCTTCTGTAAATTGTCCCTAGTGTGTAGGATAGTGCAAGTGTACGGTGATAGGTGGTTGGCACAGATTTGGTGGGTCGAAGGGCCTGTTTCTGGGATGTACTTCTAAAGAAATAGAAGCGTTAGTCTGCTTTCTTGTCTTTCTGGTTGGACCAGAACAAACTGTTGGTGAAATTTACATTAAGGAACATGAAGCTGTTTCTCGCTTCATTCGGCTTACTGAGTTTTTCCAGCATTTTCCATTCTGATTACAGTTATAAATAACGTGAGGGTGATATTTTATCCTTTGAAGTGGAGAGTGGAAAGCACTGTTTAGTAGTTCAATGGTTTAGTCCCTTCCACAACTCGAGCGGCACAGTGGCGCAGCGGTAGAGTTGCTGCCTCACAGTGCCAGAGACCCGGATTCAATCCTGACTGCATGTGCTGCCTGTATGGAGTTTGTACGTTCTCCCTGTGACAGCGTGGGTTTTCTCAGGGTGATCCGGTTTCCTCCCACACTCCAAAGATGTACAGGCTTGTAGGTTAATTGGCTTTGGTAAAATTGTAAATTGTTCCTAATATATAGGATAGTGCGAGTGTACGGATTGATCGCTGGTTGACGTGGAGTCGAAGGGCCTGTTTCCATGCTATATCTCTAAAGTTGAAAGTCAAAACCAATATTCTTGGTCAAAGAACCAAATACAATAAAGCCTCTGTGAATCTAAATATGTTCACAAATGCTAAGTTTCAGTCCAATCAGATTAACATCTAATTCCCTCAAACTTTCTCTAATCCTTCGGTGAATCAAAGCATTATAGAAGCCGCTATAGAGGATGTAGTTAAATCAAAACCCTTACAACCCATTCCAGAAAGTAGAAACAAAGAACTGCAGATGCTGTTTAATACACAAAAGGACACAGTGCTGGAGTAACTTAGCATATCAGGCAGCATCCCTGGAGAACATGAATGTGTAATGTATCGAGTCGGGATCCTTCTTCAAACACAAATATGCTGCTTGGATAGCTTATAATTCATCGATATGAAGATTAAATTTACCAATTTTCCCTTTCCCTTTGTCCTCCCTTCCTTCCCAGTCCCCAATCCGGTCCAGTCCTCCCATTATCGTGCCCCCTTTGCCCCTTCCCCTCCTCTTTCCACCTATATCCCTCCCTCTGGCGTTACAGTTCATTCCTCTTCTCTTTATCTCCTTGGTCTTCCTCCCAACTTTGGCATTTGTCCACCTATCAGCCCAGTAGCGGACTGGGTCTAAAAATATTGGTTGCCAGGAGACAAAGGGCTCCACCCACAACTACAATGCTATCATTTAACAGGGGCCCACTTGCCATCTCTTGCTATCACTTCATCAGGGGCCCACTTGCCATCTCTTGCTATCACTTCATCAGGGGCCCACTTGCCATCGGGCAAGCTGACACCCTGGCCAGTCCGCCACTGTATCTGCCTATCAAACCTCCACCCTTGCTGTATCCACCCATCACTTCCAGGCTTTGTCTCTTCCCATCCTTTCTTCCAGTTTTCTCCCGACCACCCCCCCCACTACAATCAGTCTGAAGAAGGGTCCTAAAAGTAAGGGTTCATCAGTCAATGAAAGTAAGTAAGCATGCAGGTACACAAGAGGAGTTGAGTGTAGGTACAAAGAGGTCATTCTGCAGTTGTACAAGACCCTAGTGAAACCACACCTGGAGTATTGTGTGCAGTTTTGGTCTCCAATTTTGAGGAAGGATTTTCTTGCGATTGAGGGAGTGCAGTGTAGGTTGACAAGGTTAATTCCCAGGATGGCGGGACTGTCATATGTTGATAGAATGGAGCGGCTGGGCTTGTATACTCTGGAATTTAGAATGATGAGAGGGGATCTTATTGAAACATATAAGATTATTAAGGGATTTGACATGCTAGAGGCAGGAAACATGTTCCAGATGTTGGGGGGAATTCTCTGCCTCAGAAGGCAGTGGAGGCCAATTCTCTGGAGGCTTTTAAGAGAGAGTTAGATAGAGCTCTTAAAGATAGCGGAGTCAGGGGATATGGTGAGAAGGCAGGAACAGGGTACTGATTGTAGATGATCAGCCATGATCATATTGAATGGTGGTGCAGGCCCAAGGGGCCGAATGACCTACTCCTGCACCTATTGTCTCTTGTCTATTGACCCAAAATGTCACCATGTTCTCCAAAGATGCAAACTGACTCGCTGAGTTACTTCAGTACTTTGTGTAATAAACCATTCCACACCAATCCAAGTCTGTCCAACCTCTTCATGTGGCTAATACCCTCCATTCTGGTAAACCTCCTCTCTGCAAGGCCTCCACATCCTTCTGTAATCGGGTGACCAGAACTGCAGGCAATACTCTAAACTAACCTAACCAAAGTACTATAACTTTCCTTCATAATTTCCTGACTCTTATACTCAGTTACCAAGCATAAATATTCTCTTACACTACAGTCATGATGGAGGGATTGGGAGTTTTAATTCCAGTCTAACTGCAGACCTAAGGATCTCATCAAAGTATTTCCGAGACACAGGAGACAGGAGATGCTGGAGTCTGAAGCAAAAAGCAATGCGCTGGAGGAACTGAGCGGGCCAGGCAGCATCTGTGCAGATAAAGGAATGTCCGACAGTCTCTTTCGACTTTCGAAGTACATCGCGGAAACAGGCCCTTCGGCCCACCGACCAGCGATCCCTGTACATTAGCACTATCCTACACATTGGAACAAACCGACAAACCGACAAAGCTATACGTCTTTGGGATGTAGGAGGAAACCGGAACACCTGGAGAAAACCCACGTGGACATAAGGAGAAAGTACAAATTCCGTACACACCACCCATAGTCCTATAGTCACGATCGAACCCGGGTCTCTGCACGCTGTGAGGCAGCAACTCTACCGCACCCCACTTGAATCACCCTAATCATTCATAGACGCTGCTTGACCTGCTGGTCCCTACAGCAGTTTGTTTTATCCTCCAGAAAAATACATTACAGTACTGAATAAGTCAAAGCCACACTAATCAGTGGCGTCAGTGACTAAATTATGGATGATATTAACTAAAATGGGATTTATAAGTAAGTCATGAGAACACCATTTATAAATGCTTTGGAAACATATTAAGATGTCACATTGTTTTATTTTTAGTGTTTAGTTTAGTTTTAGTTTTAAAGATACATCGTGGAAACAGGCCCCTCGGCCCACCGAGTCCGCGCCAACCAGCGATTGCCCTTACACTAGTTTTATCATTCACGCGAGGGATAAAATTACAGAAGCCAACTAAACCTACAAACCTCCACGTCTTTGGGATGTGGGAGGAAACCGGAGCACCCGGAGAAATCCCATGTGGTCACAGGGCGAAAGAGCAAACTCCATACAGTGAGCACCCATGGTCAGGATCGAACCTGGATCTCCAGCGGGGTGAGGCAGAAACTCTACCTCTGCGCCACTGTGTCAAAGATCTTGTTGCGTGCAAATTGGCATTATGACTTCCAGCACTGTATTAATTGTTAAAAAAAAAACACACATACAGGCAGTAAAAAGCATGTTAAATGCTTCAAAAATGCAACTAGTTTGTTACTTTGGCTGTAAATTGGCATCTAACGTCGGCAGTTAAGAGCAGGATGAACAATAATGAGACGACCATCTTACTGGACTGGCTGCGTTTCAAGAACTAGTCACTTACAGACTGGGAGTTGTATGGGAAACCGGTCAGAACGGCAACAGGATGGGATGGGAGTGTATGAGCTAACTAGGGTCTGGAGGTTGAAGTGATTAAGAAATATTTGAGCTTGGTTGGTGAGAAAGGGAAACTGAACAATCTTTTAGACTGGCACATGGGAATGCAGGGAAAGAGGGATAGAGGTCATGTATGGATCAAAGATAGACACAAAGTGTTGGAGTAACTCAACGGGTCAGGCAGCATCACAGAGAAAAGATGGGTGACATTTTGGGTTGAAACCCTTCAGACTGAATGTCGAGGGGACGGGAGGGGGGTGGGGGCGTATCTGGTGGTAGGAAAAGACCAGAACAAAGCAGGGACAGCAACAGATGACCAAGGGGAGAATGGAGCTCATACTGGCCTATTACTGGCTGTGGAAGAGGTGATAATGTAGTGATACACGGATGCGAACAGTGGAACTAGTAGGACTACTAGAGTGGCGGAGCGGGAGGGATTGCAAGGGTTACTTGAAATTAGAGAAATCAATTGGTAGAGCAAAAGGGAAGATACAGAGCTCAGAAATAACTCCGAGTCACAATGACATTCTTTGAGATGTCACAAGGTCATAGAATAGGCGACGATACTATATCTGTTTGACCATTCTATTGTGACAGGTGGTCGGAGGAGAACACTGAGCATTTGAATCCATGTTAAGGCATGGTTCCACATGTGACTGTTCTGTGTCAAGCTTATGATCGTATATCAGTGGATAACTTGACCATGAAATCTTTGCCAAGTCTTATTACATTTCATCTCTTGTCTACATTACACTCTCTCTGCCAGGTAGTTAGTGGTCAGCTGACAAAGAAGGGCTCCGGAACTTATTTAGCCTTGCAACAATCAATTCAGTACTAACAATCAAACCATTATGATTTAGACATTACTTTACATGAAAAAAGGACATTGTGTGTGTGGTATCAGTCCTCAGTAATGAGTGGCACAGTGGCGCAGCGGTAGAGTTGCTGTCTTACAATGTCTGAGACCTGGGTTTGATCCCAACTATGGGTGCTGTCTGTATGGAGGAGGAGGGGGGTGAGAGGAGGGGGGGGGAGGAGGAGGGAGGAGGGAGGGGAGAGGAGGAGGGGAGAGGAGAAGGGGATAGGAGGGGGGAGAAGAGGTGTGGGGGAGAGGAGGGGAGAGAGGAGGGGAGAGGAGGAGGGGGGAGAGGGGGGGGGGAAAGGGGGAGGGGGAGGGGGGGGGGGGGGGGGGGAGGAGGGGGGGGAAAGGAGGAGGGGAAGGAGGAGGAGGAGGGGAAGGAGAGGGGAGGAGAGGAGGGGGGGGGAGGGGGGGGGGGGGGGGGGGGAAAGGAGGAGGGTAAGGAGGGGTTGAGTGACCCGACCCTCATTAATAACTCGAGAAATAAAGCATGACATTTTCAGATAAGGTGATTTTGGACTCCACGGGATAAATCTCTATCGGAATATGTGAACATTTTACCATTAACGCGTCGGTTTTTTGAGAAGATGTGTACACAAATAAACACACACACACACACACACACACACACACACACACACACACACACACACACACACACACACACACACACACACACACACACACACACACACACACACACACACACACACACACACACACACACACACACACACACACACACACCAAGATCAGAGTTGTTGTGTATTATAGAGATTGGAGCAGAATTAGGCCATTTGGCATAATCAAGTCTACTCCGCCAATCAATCATGGCTGATCTATCTTACCCTCTCAATCCCATTCTTCTGCCTTCTTCCCATAACCCCTAACACCCTTATTAATCAAGAATCTGTCAATCTCTGCCTTCAAAATATTCATTGACTTGGCCTCCACAGCCATCTGTGGCAATGAATTCCACAGAATCATCATTTAAGAAATTAAGATTTACCAACTAAAGAAATTCCTCCTCATCTGCGTTCTAAAGGTACATCCTTTATTCTGATGCTGTGCTCTCTCATCGTAGAGCCTTCCACTAGTGGAAACAACTGGTGTCAGATATTATGGGGCGAAGGTGGGAGAATGGGGTTCGGAGGGATAGATCAGCCATGATTGAATGGAGGAGTAGACTTGATGGGCCGAATTCTAACTCCTGTCACTTATGATTTTATGAACATCCTCTCCAGATTCCACTCAATCCAGGACTGAATTCCCTTCGTTTGCATTGAGCAGAGTTTTGCCAAATGCTTCACTAGAGGATTCCGTGCAGTGTTCCCATCTCGTTAGACTCACGATCCCTGTCATCTCCCAGATGCTGAATAACAGGAAGTGAAAACTAAACCAGCCTCAAGAGGCATCATTTGATGTGGCTTCAGATTGCCACATAAAAATCACTTCACTTCAAAGTAAAGATATGTCTCCCCAGCAATCTCACATCATAAACAACACCACACAGTTTATTACATTTTCAAAATAGATCATAAGATCATAAGACATAGAAACAGAATTTTACCCCATCGAGTCCCTACCGCCATTCAATCATGGCTGATCTATCTTTCCCTCTCAACCCCATTCCCTTGCATTCTCCCCATAACCTTTGATGCACTGACTAATCAAGAACCTATCAAAATACTGTGCACAACTATAAATATATAAACACAGATATACAAAATACCACAGACATATACAAGACCATCTTTAGTCAGAGGGTGGTGAATCTGTGGAATTCATTGCCACAGATGGTTGGACATTGACAGATTCTTAATTAGTGAG
The DNA here is from genome assembly GCF_028641065.1 of Leucoraja erinaceus. Taxonomy (NCBI): domain Eukaryota; kingdom Metazoa; phylum Chordata; class Chondrichthyes; order Rajiformes; family Rajidae; genus Leucoraja; species Leucoraja erinaceus. The sequence continues at coordinate 23,167,899 of NC_073387.1, forward strand.
AGTGTCAGGAGTTATGGTGAGAAGGCCAGGGATTGAGAGGAAAGATAGATTAGCCGTAACTGAATGGCGGAGTAGACTTGATGGGCTGAATGGCCTAATTCTGCTCCTGTAAAATAGGAACATGAAATTATGAATGGAGCATCAGACAGAGGAGCAGAATGAATCCATTTTGCCCATTGAGTCTGTTCTACCATTCGATCATGGCTGATCTATTTTTCTCTCTCAACCACATTTATCCGCCTACTCCCTGAAACCTTTGACGCCCTTACTAAACACGAACCTATCAATGTCTGCTTTAAAAATACCCAATGTCTTGACTGCCACAACCGTCTGTGGCAATGAATTCCACAGATTCACCTCCCTCTGGCTAAACAAATTCCTCATCTCCATTCTAAAAGTAGATTGTTTTATTCTGATACTGTGCCCTCTGGTCCTAGACTCTTCCACTATCGGAAACATCCTCTCCACATCTACTCTATCCAGGCCTTAACTCCTATAAAATGCTGCATCTTTCAGCTTTCAGTGAACAAATTTTCCAAATTCCAGCTGTCAACGTTAATCTTCCTAGGGATGTGTTGCCGGGCGGAAACGGGTATTCGTGTTGTTGAGATGCAAGATGACATACTTTACGATCCATTGAATTTGTTTGACTTTATGTAATGGAAGGCACAATGAGGCCATTTTGTTAAAGGGAGAACACCATCCAGCTGTTAATATTTCACCACAGCATTGTAGGCAGTAGTGGGTTAGAAAGAGGTGGGTGAGAAAGGTCACCTTTTGAGATCTCTGCATGGGTAAATTCAGAACCAGCAGCAAGGAGACACAAACGATTGCAGAAGCTGGGAATTGGATCACAGAACAAGTATTTGGAGTATTGTGTTTAAGAAGTAACTGCAGATGCTGAAAAATCAAAGATAGACAAAAATGCTGGAGAAACTTAGCGGGTGAGGCAGCATCTATGGAGCGAAGGAAATAGGCAACGTTTTGGGGCTGAAACGCTGCCTATTTCCTTCACTCCATATATGCTGCCTCACCCGCTGAGTTTCTCCAGCATTTTTGTCTACCTTTGGAGTATTGTGTTCCGTTTTGGACATCCTGCTATAGGAAGGATGTTGTTAACCTGGAAAGAGTGCAGAGGAGATTTGGAGATACAGTGTGGAATCAGGCCGGTCGGCCCACCGAGTCCCTGCCGACCAGCGATCCTTGTACATTAGTTCTATCCTACTCACTAGGAGCAAGTTGCAGAAGCTAATTAACCTACAAACCAGCATGTCTTTGGAATGTGGAAGGAATCCAGAGCACCCGCGGAGAAAACACCCACGGTGCAGAACGTGCAAACTTCGTACAGACAGCACCTGTAGTCAAATCAAACCCGGCTCTCTAGCACTGTGAGGCAGCAACTCTACTGCTGCACCACTGCCAATTGTAAGCCATCATGATGGAACTTGGCATAGATGCTTTTCTCAAGTCTGGTGTCAGAGCCTTGGTCCTAGGTGTGTCTGGTATACACTGGTTCGCTTTTACCCTGTCACTGGAGGGACTTGTGAAGAGTTTGAGGATTCAGTGTTGACGGAATCTCTCGACTGCTTTGCAATGCCTCAGAGACATTCAGGAGAGCAGGGGTTAGGCATTGCACTGGTTAAGTCTGTGTGTTGGTAATTCACTCAGATTTATAACATTGAGCCAGATTCACCTTATCAAAGAAATGTTTAATAAGAAACAGAATCAGCCAAATAATGATTTTATATTCAGCTGGCCAATGTCAAAAGAAATTCCAACCAACTTCATGAAAAGTTGAAAAAATGTTGGCTTCCAAAAACGAATACCAGGCTATTTATGACTAAGGTTTTCCGTCCAGACTTATTCTATGTACTCACACTTGAAACTTTTCTTGCATGAGAGGCCTGGTCAGAAAGCGAGGCCTCCAATTTAACAAGAGTGTGATGTATTTGCAGAGACTTGAATAATTGCGCTTTACGAAGTCACAGCTAGAATTTGGCAAGTCTGACCTCATCTCTCATTCTACCACATGTTTCCCGTGAAACTAAAACAGGCCAATACACAAAGTTTCACTTCATGACTGTTTAACCCCAGTGATGTGGAACTTTACTTAAGGGCCTGTCCCACCAGCATGCGATTGCATGCGTCTAGCGCGACCAAACGTGGTCGCTTGAGGCATACGGCCTCGCGGGGCCGGTCCAAATTCCAACCGCGGAGGCGTATGGAGTTGTGCAGGGCTGGGCCCGACATTATACTCACCAATCAGCTGGGCAGGAGGCGGGCCGACTGAATTTGGATGTCGCACGGCGTCGGGCGGTGACGTCACCACGCAACGGCACGCCGGGTGGTGACGTCATCGCACAACGCCACGCGCTAGGCATACGCCGTCAAGAAGCTGTGTACGATATCGAGACGCTGCATACGGCCGTCGAGGCGTTGCATACGGCCTCAATGCGGCTGCGGGCCGACAGGCCGTTGTCGAGCGGGATTTTCGGACAGTGCAAGATTTTTGGAGCACCGCGCGATGTCGGGACCAGCTTAGCACAACTCCATACGCCTCCACCGATCGAAGTGGGACCGGCCCCGCGAGGCCGTACGCCTCAAGCCACCACGTTTGGTCACGCTAGACGCATGCTATCGCATGCTGGTGGGACAGGCCCTTTAGAGTAATCCAGAGTGGAAACAGTCCCTTTGGCCCAACTTGCCCATGTCGACCACCATGCCTCATCTACACTAGTCCCACCTGTGTTTGGCCCATATCCCTCTAAACCTTCCCAATCCATGTACCTGTCTAAATGTTTTTTAAACATTGCGATAGTATCTGCCCCTGCAACCTCCTGCGGCAGCTCGTTCCACCACTCTTTGTGTGAACAGGTTATCCCTCAGGTTCCCATTAAATCATTCCGCCCTCACCTAAAATTTATGTCCTCTGGTTCTCGATTCCCCTCCTCTGGGCAAAAATACTTTTTTTTGTGTATAAATACAAAGAGCTTTTATTCAAACAAACACAAATACAGAGTAATAACAAAATCAAGACTGCCATTGGCAGTTTACAATCAAACAGTTATCAAATTAAAATATTGTCAATTTTATCAACAATACACTCGACCCCCCGCAGCGACCAGCATTCACGGAAGGCCTCCAGAGTCCCCGCGGACACCACGTGTTTCCTCTCCAGGGACACGCGGGCACGTACGTGGGCCCGGAAGAGGGGCAGGCAGTCGACTCGGGCAGAACGCTCGACTGCCCCTAGCCTGGACCTACGAATTTCCACTTGGCGAGGCCCAGAGGCCAACTGACAGGGAGACCCCCTCCCTCTCGACCCTCCCCCCTCTGTACCGGATGACCAAAGATCAAGAGCGCGGGAGGGGCAAAAGGCCATGGGTTTACCCAATCAATTCCTCTCATGATTTTGTACACCTCCATAAGATCACCCCTCATCCTCCTGCGCTTCAAGGAATAAAGCCCTAGCATGCTCAACCTCCCCCTGTAGCTCAGTCCCTCGAGTGCTAGCAACATCCTGGTAAATCTTCTTAGAACCCTTTCAAGCTTGACAACATCTTTCCTATAACATGGCGCCCAAAACTGAACACACTACACTAAATGTGGCTTCACCAATGTTTTATATAACTGTAATATGACCTTGCAATTTCGACATTGAATTCCACTTAATTCTTACATGTGCTGGCAGTGTAGAATTAATAGAGAAGATTAATATGTAAAAACGCATACCACTAGATTCAGGGGCAGTTTCTTCCCAGCTGTTATCAGGCTACAGAACCGTCCTCTCACCAACTAAAGAGTGGTCCTGACCTTCCATCTACCTCATTGGAGACTGTCGGATTATCTTTACTTGGACTTCACTGGACTTTATTGTGCAGTAAACATTATTCCCTTTATCCTGTATCTGTACACTGTGGACGGCTTGATTGTAATCATGTATAGTCTTTCCGCTGACTGGATAGCATGCAACAAAAAAGTTTTTCACCATACCTCAGTAAAGTGACAATAAATTAAACAACACTAAATAGATATTCTGTCCCTTGTGATGGAGATTGAGAAAGAGATTGGAATTAGAGATAGTGGCAGCACAGTGGCGCAGCGGTAGAACCGCTGCCTCATAGTGCCAGAGACACAGAGTTAGATCCAAAACCTCGGGCGGGGGTGTGTGTGTGTGTGTGTGTGTGTGTGTGTGTGTGTGTGTGTGTGTGTGTGTGTGTGTGCGTGTGTGTGTGTGTGTGTGTGTGTGTGTGTGTGTGTGTGTGTGTGTGTGTGTGTGTGTGTGTGTGTGTGTGTGTGTGTGTGTGTGAGTTTGCATTTGCCTGTCTCCCTGTGACCACGTGGATTTTCTCCGGGTGTTCCGGTTTCCTCCCACATACCAAAGACTAGTGGGTTTTGTACGTTAATTGGCTTCTGTCAATTGCCCCTTAGTGTGCAGGAAATGGATGGGAAAGTGGGATAACATAGAACTAGTGATTGGTGGTCGGCGTGGACTTGGTCGGCTAAAGGGCCTGTTTCCATGCTCTATCTCTTAACAAAACTAGTCCAAGTGAATAAGGAGGCAGAGTGGAAGTTAATAAGATGTTAGACACCATGGTAACAATCCCGTTGACATTGTACAGACTATCAATCTCTCATGTAATGTCTAACATCCTATTAATTTCTACCCTGCCCTTATATTCACTTGGTCCTTCTCAGACCCTTTCTCGATCTCTGTGTGTCCATCATACTGTACAGACTATTGAAGAACGTCTACTACAAACCCACTGACTCCCACAACTACCTTGACTACGCCGTTATTGTTAACATATGATGAGCGTTTGACAGCCCTGGACCTCTACTCGCTAGAGTTTAGGGGGATGAGGCTTTCTCACATTGAAGCTTAGTGAAAGACCTGGATAGTGGATGTGGACAGTATGTTTCCACTAGTGGGAGAGTCTATGACCAGAGGGCAAAGCCTAAGAATAAAAGGACGTGCCTTTAGAATGGAGATAAGGAGGAATTTCTTTAGCCAGAGGGTGGTGAATCTGTGGAAGCCATCACCACAGACGGTGGTGGAGGCCGTTATTGGGTATTTTTAAAGCAGAGATTGATAGGTTCTTGATTAGTAAGGGCATCAAAGGTTATGGGGAGAAGACAGGATGTAGTTAGTTTAGTTTTCTTGTCATCTGTACTGAGGTACATTGAAAAGTATTTTTTGATGGGGTTGAGGGAAAAATAGATCACATCGAATGGCAGAGTAGATCCGATGGGCTGAATGACCTCATTCCACTCCAATGCTTTATGGTGCAGAGTTCACAGGGGCAAATGTCCGAGCCATGACTAGTTCCGAGTGGCAAATAATTGCAAGCTCCCTGAAGAATTTCTGTTCTCGAGGGCCACGCTCAGGCTGACATGGATCAGGCCCAAATGGTCTTTCATCTGACAGATGAGGAATCCTTTTAAAGTCTGGTTCATCTTGGGAGGAAGCCAGATTCAAAAGGTCGAACAGAACCAAGACAGAGTCTTTTAGCACCATGGAGCAGCGTCTAAGGCAATGAACTAGGAAGTTAGTGACAGGAGCAAGCTGTTTGCACACTCCAGATTTGGAACGTATCTTATTAACTCCAGCAGCTTTGTCTTGAGTTTGTTATTAAAAGTCCCGACCTTCACTTTGGACACTTTCCAACTATCGAGTGGGATTAGTTGAAACCAGTGAGTTCTTCGTGTCCTATGCACTGGGATCAAACAATTCTAGAGACTGAAGGAAAGTTCACCTTATAGCAAAGCCCTCTAACAAGAAACGAAGTGCTGGAGGAACTCTGTGGGTCAGGCAGCATCTGTGGAGGGAACGGACAGATGACAATTCGGGTCAGGACGCTTGTTCAGACTGATGGAGTAGAGGGGAGAAAGCTGGAAAAGAGAGGTAGGAAAGTGACAAAGTCTGGCGAGTGATAAGAGGTGAGGGGGAACAAGAAACAGCAGATACACACAAATTGCTGGAGTAACTCAGCAGGGTCATGCAGTATCTCTGAGGGAAAAGGATGGGTGACGTTTCGTGTCGGAACCCTGCTTCAGACTGCAGTGACTGAAGAAGGGTCTCAACCCAAAATGTCACCTATCCACGGTCCCCATAGATGCTGCCTGATCTGCTGAGTTACTCCAGCACTTTGTGGAGTTTTAAGGAACCTCAAATAGTGGTTTACAAAAAAATGACACAAAGTGCTAGAATAACTCACAGACCAGGAAACAAAAATAGGTGAAGTCTTAGAAGGGTCCCGACCCAAAATGTCACTTATCCATGTTCAGCAGAGATGCTACCTGACCCACTGGGTTATTCTGGTCTAGCACTTTGTGTCTTTTATTGTAAAACAGTAATTACATCATTCCTCACGGCAGGACCAAACTGTACTGCTGGAGAAGAGTGCCATCAAGTGGCAATGGACAGTTCTGCTCAGTATTATACCAGGCCCAGGCACTGGGGGGACATTAACACTGGAGACTACATGTATTTGCATTCTGGTGTTCAAATCTAGAGCAGCCATGGTTCCTCTGGGCTTGTGACCTGGATAAGTGGAGGGGATAATGGGATGAGAATTGGGGAAAGCACCTGTTAAAATGAGGCCATGGCCCTTGCGCGGACAAACTCAAGACCCAGCGTTCGTTGCTTCAGGGAGAGCCCGCTGAGCTGGTTCCCCGCAGCCGAATGAAAGAACAAGCGGGCGAGGAATTAGGCTGGGAGGAGAGGAGAGGGAACCAGGGTCCGGCCTACTGCGCCCTCAAGGTCGACTGCAGGAGGCACCCTCGGGGTGCAACGGTGGACGGGCGAATTCCTGGGCGTGCATGTTCCAGAAGATCTTCTTGGACCCAGCACACTGATGCAATTATAAAGAAAGCACATCTACCTCCTGAGAAGATTACGGAGAATTGGTATATCAGAGAGGATTCTCTTGAACTTCTACTGGTGTACAGTAGAGAGCATCACAGCCTGGTTCGGCAACTTGAACACCCAGAAACGCTCAAGAAGATGGCAAAAGTTGTGAACACTGCCCAGTCCATAACCGGCTCTGATCTCCCCACCATCGAAGGGATCTATCGGAGTCACTGCCTCAAATATACTGCCAGCATCATCAGAGACCCACACCACCCAGGCCACAAACTCATTTCACCCCTGCCATCGGGAGGAAGGTACAGGAGCCTGAAAACTATAACATCCAGCTTCAGAAACAGCTTCTTCCCTACCGCCATTAGGTCATTAAACATGACAATCTCAAATAAGCTCTGAACTACATAGATTATTATTGTTATTATTGCACTATTATTGTTTGTTTGTTTTTTATGAGTGTGTGTGTGTGTGTGTGTGACATACAACAATTAAACATTCCAGATGCTGGTTTAAATCGAAGATAGACACAAAATGCTGGAGTAACTCAGCGGGACAGGCAACATTTCTGGAGAGGAGGAATGGGTGACGTTTCGGGTCGAGACCCTTAACTGGAGGAGAGTTAGTGGGAAATTAGTGGAGGACACCAGTAAATGGAGAATTAGGGAGGGCAACAGTAAATAGGGAATATGGGAAGGGTAACAGTAAATGGGGAATTAGGGGAGGATAACAACAAATGGGGGAATTAGCGCAGTAATATTGGTGAATTAGAGCAATAGTAAATGGAAAAATTATAGAGCGATAATAAATGGGGGAAAATAGGGGATGGCAACAGTAAATGGCAAAGTTGTACAGAAATTGAGATGAGGTTCGGGTTTAGATATATTCTTGTCATGTGTATTCAGGTACCACCGGGTGGCGCCCGTAATGGCTGCCTTGCCAACAATCTGTCTCTTCCCTTCTCTGTTTTTATTATTTTAAGTATGTCTTAAATGTATGATTCAATGTTTCTTGGTCTGTTTTATGTGAGGGGTGGGGGGGGGGGGGGGGGGGGGGGGGGGGAAACTTTTTTCAGCCACTTACCTGCAATTTTTCTCCATGTTGCATCGCTGTCCCCACCCTGCGGCCTACAACATGGAGTGGTACAGCCTTTCCTGGAGACCGGCCCGGAGCTTCAAGCCACGGGCACAGCACGGACTTTAACATCGCGGAGTGGGAGATCCTTTGCCGAGGATCGCCAGCGAAAATGCTCCGACCGCGGGGGACCGTGGACTTTAACACCGTGAAGCCGCAGTCTCCGGTAAGAAGAGGCCGACTACGGAGCTCCATGCCGCGGAGTGTTCCGAACCGTCCCGATGACGGAGTTTCGATCATCTTGATGCGAGGGTTTGGACATCGGACCGTGGGCAGTGGCAAACTGCGGAGGGTTCAAAGGCCCCGACCACGGGTCATCAAAGAAGGAAGATATCAGAACTTTGCCTTCCATCACAGTGAGGAATGTTGATTCCACTGTGGCGGATGTTTATGTTAAATTTTATTTTATGTGGCTGTGTGTATTGTTGCTTTTCACTTAGTATGGCCGTATGGTAACTCAAATTTCACTGTACCTTAATTGGGGTTAAGTGACAATAAACACGAACTTGGGGTACAGTGAAAAGCTTTGATTTCCATGCTGTTCAATCAGATCAGATAATACTATACCTTCTGCTGGATGGGAGAAGAAAGAATGACCGGGGTGGGACAACTCTTTGATGATTTTTTCACTGGGTTGCTGATTAGGTTTACCAGGATGTAGAAAAAAGAACAGCAGCTGCCAGTTTATACTAAAGATAGACACAAAGTGCTGGAGTAACTCAGTGGGTCAGGCAGCATCAGGACCGTTCTTCAGACTGAAAGTAGCAGGGAGAAGAACTGGAGGTTAGGATTGGAAGGTATTAGCCACGAGGTTGGACAGACAGGGATTGTTTCCTCTGGAGTGTCGCAGGTTAAGGGGAGACCTGATAGAAGGATGTAAAATTAGGAGAGACATTGTTAGGGTAGACAGTCAGAACCTTTTTACCAGAGGATAAATGTCAAAGACGCGAGGGTACAGCTTTAAGGTGAGTGGGGCAGTTTAAAGGAGAATGTTTTTTACATGGAGGGTGGTGGGTGCCTGGAACGCACAGCTAGAGGTGGTGGTGGAGGCAGATACAATAGTGGTGTTTAAGGATTTTGGAAAGGCACATGGATATGGAAGGAATAGAAGGATATGGATCACGTGCAGGCAGATAAAAATTGGACTTGTCATCATGTTCAGCACAGACACTGTGGGCCGAAGGGCCTGCTCCTGCACGGTTCTGTATTCTATGTCCTACATACAGGTCCACCATCAGTTTTCCGGCAACTGGTGATCCGGAGCCTTCCTTAATCTAGACAAAATTATGAGAGTGCACTTGAAGTCCCTCCACCGGAAGTCTCCCTGAAATTGTGACACCTAGGCTGGATTGAATCTGACCCCCTCCCCTTCCCTTTCCCACCCCCCATCACCAAGCTCACTGGAATTCCAGCCCAGCCGGCAGAATCTATTCCTATAGCCAACATCCGAGGCCGACTTTGTGGGCCGGTATCCCTGCTCCATGGGAGCCTAGGCGGACAGTTCCGCTACTGTTGGACACCTCTTGCAAGCCGTGACCTCTGTTGGTCCGGCAAAACAGATAATCCAGCAGGGCTCTGGAACCGAGGGTACAGGAAAATCGGCGGTGGACCTGTAAATTGTTGTTGGCAAGTTGGCTCTTGTGTCCTCTGTATTACAACTGGGAGAAGTCACTAGTTCACCGCACAGAATCTGACACCAAAACTGTACCTGAATTCGGGTGAGATCAGAACTTGAGGCAGTTACAATAGCAGTATTCAAAGGATATCTTTCCAAAAATAAACTTTATTCATGATTAAAAAATAGAGTAAAAACTCCACGCATTCTCAGTGTATACACATCCAATAGTGTCACACTCAGTAGTGTTTGCATGTATCTTTACACAAAGCATCCTTGCCACTCATGTGGTTTCCCTTGTTTGAGGGGTGTCCCTCAATGTACGGCAGCTGGGGAACCCTAGACAGTGACCCATCATATCATGCTTCAACTTGGAAGTTTGATTAAGATGCTCAGAAGTGAAAGGGGTTTCAAAGAAAATATTTTTGTTGGATGGAAACCTTGACTATTGTGTGATACACCTTCCACTCTCCCTGATTTAGTCAATGCTGTCTTATTTTGCCATCTGCCTTTTTACAAATCTGTATGGGGAACTGAAAGGTATCCATTCCTGCAGTAGGGGATAGACACAAAATGCTGGAGTAACTCAACGGTTACCAGGCCATGAGTAAAGTATGAATTCTGGCACTTATGTGGCAGACTAATGCTTTCAGATGTTCTCACATCACGTTAAAGCACTTAGCGCACAGTTGTCTATTTTTAAACTCGTGACGTTAGTATTTTTTGTAGGCCAACGAAAACAAGTCATCCTTCCTTGCCAGCACGAAAGCAATCTTTACACTCCCCGTCTTGGCATGTGGCAGCCATCTTTCCAAAAAATGCCATTATAAATCGTACTATTACCAAAGTAAAACATTCTAAATGACTTCACTGAAGCAGCACCAATTATCGTAGGAGATGCAGGAAATTGCAGATGCTGGTAAACAGACGGATCCTGACCCAAAATGTCACTTGTCCTTTCTACAACAGATGCTGCTTGAATCAATTAGTTGCTCCAGTGCTTTGTTTTTTGCTATTATTAGTCTTAGGGGCATTTTTTTCTTTAGTATAATACTCAGCAAGGCCACCAGCATAATCAAAGACGAGTCTCACCCTGGTCACTACCTTTCTCACCTTTCCTATCAGACGTGTGAAAACACATACCTCCATATTCTTCCCATCTATCTCATTGGAGATCTTCAAACTATCTCATATTGGTCTTTATTGGACATTATCTTGCACTAAACATTATTCCTTTATCCTATATCAATCTATGTGCACTGTGGACGACTTAATTGTGATCATGTATAGTCTTTTTGCTGAGTGTATAGCACGCGACAAAAAAGCTTTTCACTGTACCTCGGAACACATGACAATAAACTAAACTAAACTAAAGATTGTCAAGAGAGTCAAGAGTGCTTAATTATCACATGTAGCAACACAGAACAATGAAATTATAGTCAGTCATTCAGCACTGAAACAGGCCCTTCGGCCCAACTTCCCCATGCCAAACAAGATGTCCCATCTCCACTCCCACCAGCCCACATTAGGCCCATATCCCTCAAAGTACTGGAAGAACTAAAACAAAGTACTGGAGGAACTCAGTTGGTTCGGCAGTATCTGTAGCAGTGCTTCCACACCTCAAACATTATTTTCCTGAAATGGAATCCCAAATCTCCTGGAATTTGATGGTATTTCCTGAAAATGTTTAAATGCTTCCTGTGTGCTATTTGTTGTTGGTTTTTATTTTTGCGGGCACACGTTAACAACACAGGGAAGAACAAGGCAAAACAGATCTATGTAACTACACCGTATCTGCCTGCTTCTGTTACTCTCCATAGATGCTGCCTCACCCGCTGAGTTACACCAGCATTTTGTGTCTCCCATACAGACAGCATCCGTAATCAGAAATGCACCCCACCCTGGCACTGTAAGGCACTCTACTCTCTCAACACCAATGACTGCACCTCCACTGACTCCTCTGTCAAGCTTCTCAAGTTTGCGGACGACACAACCCTGATTGGACTGATCCAGGATGGGGAGGAATCTGCCTACAGACAGGAAGTGTCACAGCTGGCGTCCTAGTGCCATGGCAACTACCTGGAGCTCAATGCTCTTAAGAGAGTGGAATTGATTGTAGAATTTAGGAGAGCTCCCCCTCCCCATCAATAACACCACAGTCACATCTGTGGAGTATTTTAAGTTCCTGGGAACCATCATCTCCAAGGACCTTAGCAGTTGTCACTTGCCCAAGCAGTTGTCACTTGCCCAAGCAGTTGTCCCCACTTGCCTTAAAGCCACCTCCATCGTGCCAGTGCCAAAACACTCCACTGCGGCAAGCCTCAACGACTTCCGCCCAGTTGCACTTACCCCCATCATCACCAAGTGCTTCGAGAGGCTGGTCCTGGCACACCTCAAAAGCTGCCTACCCCCCACACTGGATCCCTATCAGTTTGCCTACCGCAAGAACAGGAGTACGGAGGATGCCATCTCAACGGCACTTCACTCCGCCCTCTCCCACCTTGACAACAGAGACGCTTATGTAAGAATGCTGTTCATCGATTACAGCTCAGCATTCAACACCATTATTCCATCAAAACTGATCACCAAACTCGGTAACCTGGGCATCGACCCCTCCCTCTGCAACTGGATACTGGACTTTCTAACCAACAGACCCCAGTCTGTGAGGTTAGACAAGCACACCTCTTCAACCCTCGCCCTGAACACCGGCGTTCCTCAGGGCTGTGTGCTGAGCCCCCTCCTCTACTCCCTCTTCACCTATGACTGCACACCTGTACATGGTACTAACACCATCATCAAGTATGCAGATGATACAACGGTGATTGGCCTCATCAGCAACAACGATGAGCTGGCCTACAGGGAGGAGGTCCAGCACTTAGCAGTATGGTGCGCTGACAACAACCTGGCCCTTAACTCCAAAAAGACCAAGGAGCTCATTGTAGACTTCAGGAAGTCCAGAGGCGGCACGCACACCCCCATCCACATTAACGGGACGGAGGTGGAACGTGTTTCTAGCTTCAGGTTCCTGGGAGTCAACATCTCCGATGACCTCTCTTGGACCCACAATACCTCTACTCTGATCAAGAAGGCTCATCAGCGTCTCTTCTTCCTGAGGAGACTGAAGAAGGTCCATCTGTCTCCTCAGATCCTGGTGAACTTCTACCGCTGCACCATCGAGAGCATCCTTACCAACTGCATCACAGTATGGTATGACAACTGCTCTGTCTCCGACCGGAAGGCATTGCAGAGGGTGGTGAAAATTGCCCAACGCATCACCGGTTCCACGCTCCCCTCCATTGAGTCTGTCCAAAGCAAGCGCTGTCTGCGGAGGGCGCTCAGCATCGCCAAGGACTGCTCTCACCCCAACCATGGACTGTTTACCCTCCTACCATCCGGGAGGCGCTACAGGTCTCTCCGTTGCCGAACCAGCAGGTCGAGGAACAGCTTCTTTCCGGCGGCTGTCACTCTACTAAACAACGTACCTCGGTGACTGCCAATCACCACCCCCCCCCGGACACTTATTATTTTTTTTATTCAAATCGTTTGCTATGTCGCTCTTCAAGGGAGATGCTAAATGCATTTCGTTGTCTCTGTACTGTACACTGACAATGACAATTAAAATTGAATCTGAATCTGAATCTGAATCTTAAGTCGGGGGCTACCATCAACTCCACAGTCAAAAAGGCACAACAGAGGATGTATTTCCTGTGGCAGCTGAGGAAGCACAATCTGCCACAGGCAATGATGGTTCAATTCTATATGGCCATCGTAGAGTCTGTCCTCACCTTCTCCATCATGGTCTGGTTTGGCTCAGGCAGCAAGCAAGACACCCGGAGGCTGCAACAAATCGTCCAATCAGTTGAGAAGGTTATTGGCTGCAATCTTCCCTCCATCTCAGGAGGTGCAACTCCAGAGCCAACAATATCATGAGAGACCCCTTCCACCCCTGCAACGGACTGTTCCAGCTGCTACGGTCAGGCAAACGCCTCCGTTGCCATACGGTGAGAACGGGGAGGTTGAGAAGGAGTTTCTTCCCAGAGGCCATTCGGACTGCAAACGCCTATCTCACCAGGGACTAACTCTACTGAACGTTTTTCCTTCCATTATTTATTATGTAAAAGAATATGTGTGTTATGATTGTGTTTATAGTTTGTTTGGTTGTTTGTCTTTTGCACAAAAGTCCGTGAGCATTGCCACTTTCATTTCACTGCACATCTCGTATGTGTATGTGACAAATAAACTTGACTTGACTTACTTGACCAACTGTACACTGCAAGGGCCAGGAAGCGAGCGGGTAAGATCATCTCTGACCCCTCTCACCCTGGCCATAAACTCTTTGAATCACTTTCCTCCGGAAGGCGACTCTGGACTGTCAAAGCTGCCACAGCCAGGCATAAAAAAAGCTTTTAAGATAAGATAAGATAAGATACATTTATTGTCATTTGGACCCCTTGAGGTCCAAACGAAATGCCGTTTCTGCAGCCATACATACAAACACATAGACCCAAGACACAACATAATTTACATAAACATCCATCACATCGCTGTGATGGAAGGCCAAATAAACTTATTTCTCCACTGCACTATCCCCCCCCCCATGTCAGAGTCAAAGTCAAAGCCCACGGCTGGCGATGGCAATTGTCCCGCGGCCATTTAAGCCACGCCGGGTGGTGCGAGGTCGCAAGTTTTTCCACAAGTAGTAGCTCTACTCAATAACCAAAAATCTGTAGCCTCCTTTTGCTCTCGTATTCACATGTTTAATCAATAATGTTATATTATTAATGTTTAATATTTTATGTATCATTCTTAACTGTCACTGTATGTCATGTTGTCACTTGTGGGCAGAGCACCAAGGCAAATTCCTTGTATGTGAATATTTGGCCAATAAACTTATTCATTGATTCATTCATTCAGCAAGTCTACCGCTGCGCCACTGTGCCACCCCTTTGTTCCTCAAGTAATTCATGTTTTTTCCTCAAGATTCTAGCATCTGCAGTTCCTTGTGTTTCTAGCCTTAGGGGGAAAAAATCAAATATAGATTCGTCCCCCTTGCACCATTCTGCCTTGTGCCCCACCAGCATTTACACCCATTTCACCACTTGCCATATATTCATTCCTCTGGTTTCGCAAAACAGACCACTTCAATACTAATCTCACACTTTTCATCTCTGGCCAAACATGTGCCTTTCAAAGAAACCCACTTGTATCAACCTACCACTTGCCAAGCTTTGTCCCGCTACCACCTCTCTTTTCCAGATTTCTACTCCCTCACTCCATCGGTCTGAAGGGTTCTGACCCAAAACGTCATCTGTCCATTTCCCTCCACAGATCCTGTTTGACCCACTGTCTTTCTCCAGCATTTAGTGTCTTGGTTTATTTGCACAGGCTTGCAGAATTCATGTATAATTGATGTTTTTGTGTTTGGGGACTTTAGATCTTCGACCGCCGGCCTGCGGCCTACACCATCTTGAAGCCGCGGTCTCCGGTGGTGAGGCATCAATTCACGACTTACCTGGACTTACCCTGTCTGTACTTCTGGACGCCTGCAGCGGCAACTGCGGAGGGTTGAGGTCGCGACCACGGGGGAAATGGAGGAGGACTGGACAAATGTTGTGCCTTCGACCACAGTGATGAATGCTGTGGTGGATGTTTGTGTTAAATTTTTTATTGTGTATTGTGTTTTCTTTTTTATTGTACCACTGCTGGCATATTCATTTCACTTGCAATTCTGTGCAAGTGACGAATAAAACTTGATTGATTGATTGACTGATTGTTGTCTGAGTCAAAGTGCCTTTGATGCTGCTGTAAGCAAGTTTTTTATTGTACCTGTACCTCAGCAAACTTGTGAGTCTGACATTAAACTGAAATGGTAACTCAAATTTCACTGTACCGTAACTGGTACATGTGACAATAAACTGACCTTGAAACCTTGAAACTTGACACTTTAAGGCAAGTACTTAGAAATATCATAGGAATTGAGGACAATTTTGACCTTCTTAAGATGGCGGCGCGGCCTACAGAGGGCCAGTGGCCCGCTGTTCCTCACTCGTCTGCTTAATGATGCACATACAATGAAAATTATGAAGTGTTAACTCGGCATTTCTCTCCCCGGAGACTTTCTAACCTGCGGGACGTTTCCAATATTCGTTGTTCTTGTTTGAACGAGGTTCTCACATCCGTCGCCATGACTACCGTGGGGACCTGTCTGACTCGACCACTCGTATAGCACATGCGCGCATCCCACCTCCCTCCGCCCTTATATAAGAACCAAAGATCTTATAGCGGAGCTTTGATAAGAACAGCACATGCGCAAACATGGTTCAGTATCGGGGACATGAAAAACGCATGCGTGTACACGGCTCAGTACCGGGGTCATAATTAGCGCATGCGTATACACGGCAGTGCCGGGGGACATGATTAACGCATGCGTGCACACGGCTCAGTGCCGGGGAAATGATTAGCGCATGCGTGTACACGGCTCCGTCACGGAGCAAGCATCGCGTCACACCCTCAGCAACAGCGTCGCCCATTTCCACGTGATCCAGTTTCGCGTCTATTCTATTCGTCAAGGCGAATTCGCTTCGCCCCCGGCGCATGATGCGCCACGCCCTCCCGCTTGGACCACGCCTCCTCTCACGTGTCCGGTTATACTTCACCCTATTCGTTGAGGTGCATGTCAATTACCTGCCAGTCTCATCTGCCCAGAACCCGCCCACTCGACCAAGCCCCGCCCCCGATGCCAAGGCCCACAGAGAAGAAGATGGAGGAGATGAGGCTCTTACAACCCTCTATGAAAACATCATAGAAACCATGCTGTTGGATTGCATCATAGCTTGGTTTAGGAACAGCTCTGGCCAAGGCTACAACAAATTGCACAGAGTTGTGGGACATGGCCCGGTCCATCACACAGAACAGACTTCCCACCATTGACTGTCATCATGCTACCTCGGGAAAGCAGCTAACATGAACAGATCAGTCATTATCTCTTCTCCCCACTGTTTGACAAAAGATACAAAAGCTTGAAAGTACGTATCACCAAGACAGCTTCTTCTCAATAGTGGATAATAATCTTGAAAGGACCTCCCAACAGTTAAGCATGTATTCCTGATCTTCCAATCTACTTTGTTGCGGCCCTTGCACCTTTTTTTATCTGTACTTTCTCTGTAGCTGTTACACCATATTCTGCACGCTGTTTCCATGCAACTTTTGCTCAACCTGATATAATCTTAGAAAACAGAACAGTGGAGCATAGGAACACGCCCTTTGGTATGGTATATGTGATCTGTTTGGATACTATGTAAAACAAAGCTTTTTGTTGCACCTCGATACACGTGACAATAATAAGCCTAAATAATGTCTGTGCTGACCCTGGTGCCAAGACCATTGACCCATTCATGCATATCCATGTGCCTATCCAAAAGTCTCAAGTCTGAAGAAGGGCCCCGAACCGAAATGTCACCTGTCCTCTCTCTCTCTCCAGAGATGCTGTCTAACCCGCTTAGTTACTCCGGCACTTTGTGTCTATCTTTAATTATCATATGTACTGAAATGGAACAATGACATTTTTACTTGTAACAGCACAACAGATTTATAAACACAGTATCCCATAGACCATAATAAACAAACAAAAACAGTTCAATAAAATAAAACAATATTGTGTAAACCAAAAGTCCCTTAGTGCAAACCGTGCAGTTTGTAATTCAGAATTTACACAGAGGGTAATTGGGTGCCTGGACCATGCTGCCAGCGGTGGTGGTGGATGCAGATACGATAGTGGTGTTTAAAAGGCTTTTAGATTGGCACATGGATATGCAGGGAATGGAAGGGTGTGGATACATGCAGGCCGAGATTAGTGTAACTCAGTATCTTGTTCAGCATGGACATTGTGGGCCGAAGGGCCTATTCCTGTGCTGTACTGTTCTATGTTTTATCTGATCGAGGAGATATTAGGAAAAGAGGAATAAAACAGGAGGAGAAAAAAAAAAATGCTGGAATTGGGAAATCTATACCAGTGATTCAAAACACTGAAATCTGAAAAGACTATTGGAAATACTCAGTTGTTCGGATACCATCTGTGGAGAGAGAAACACATTTAATGTTTCAGGTTGATTACCTCAATTACCATATTACCTGAATGCATGAATTTGGCTTAAATAAAAGCGATTAAGAATGAAACAGTGGCAGAGCTGCTGCCTCACAGCGCCAGAGACCCAGTTCGATCCAGACCTCGAGTGCTGTGTGTGTGTATAGTTGGCACGGTCTCCGACGTGACCGTGCATCCCCCGGGAACTACTATATCCCAAAGGTACACAAAAATTCTGGAGAAACACAGCGGGTGCAGCAGCATCTATGAAGCAAAGGAAATAGGCAACGTTTCGGGCCGAAACCCTTCTTCAGACTGATGGGGGGGGGAGGGGGCAGGGAGAAGAAAGGAAAAAGGAGGAGGAGGAGCCTGAAGGCTGAGCAATGGGAGGAGACAACCCGAGGGCTGTGGAAGGGGAGGAGACAGCAAAGGCTAACAAAATTGAGAGAATTCAATGTTCATGCCCCCAGGATGCAGACTCCCCAAGCGGAATATGAGGTGCTGTTCCTCCAATTTCCGGTGTTGCTCGCTCTGGCCATGGAGGGGACCCAGGGCAGAGAG
Organism: Leucoraja erinaceus; assembly: GCF_028641065.1. NCBI lineage: Eukaryota > Metazoa > Chordata > Chondrichthyes > Rajiformes > Rajidae > Leucoraja > Leucoraja erinaceus. Next base: position 23,186,154 of record NC_073387.1, read on the forward strand.
GTCGGATACGGAATGGGAGGGGGAGTTGAAGTGCTGAGCCACCGGGAAGTCAGGTTGGTTATTGCGGACCGAGCGGAGGTGTTCGGCGAAACGATCGCCAAGCCTCCGCTTGGTCTTTATCCTATATCCCAAACACGTGCGAGTTTGCAGGTTGATTGGCCATCTGTTAGTTGTCCCTAATATGTAGGGAGTGGATGGGAAAGTGGGATAACATACAAACAAAGAATTTCAGGTGCTGGGTTTATACACCAAAGGACACAAAACGCTGGAGTAACTCAACTGGTCGGGCAGCATCTCTTGAGAACATGATTAGGCAATGTTTCGGGTCGAGATCCTTTGAGACTCAAGAAGAAGGGTCTTGACCTGAATCGTCACCTATCAATGTTTTCCAGAGATGCTGCCTGACCTGCTGAGTTACTCCAGTACTTTTGTGTTTTAAGCATAATCTGCAGTTCTTTAATTCTACTGAGTTCAGTTTTGGTCAGCCTATTTGCAGGGCTGCCAACTCTCATGCATTGAGCGTGAGAGTCACGCATTTCACAAAATTCTCATGCTCTCACGCTGATCACAGATTTCTCACGCTCAAAAATCAGCAAGTGCTGGAAGTTCGAATTAAAGCAAAAATTGTTTTAGAAGTGAGTGAAAACCATGAGGGGGATATATAATGTGAATGCATAGTATTTTTCCTGTGATATGTGATTCAAGAACTAGAGGGCATTGGTTTAAAGCAGGGCTATCAAACTACTGGCCCGCGGGATGATTTGAGAGAAACAAAAGTTGTTTCGTTTCTCCCGTGCAGATGGTGTGATAGGTGAGACACGGCGGTGGTCCCAGCCCCCCCCCCCCCCCCCCAACCCCCCCGACCCCCCCCCCCCCCCCCCCCCCCCGAGGCACCGCTCACGCCTCTCACCCTCACCTTCAGCCGCTCTGTCCACACCCCATGGAGTTTTAATCCCGGCCCGGAGCCAGGAGCAGACTGGGTGAGTGGGAGCGTCGGTGCCGCCTCCGGAGCCGCGGGCATGAATCTGAGGCTAAACCTCCACTCCGATGCCCAACCCCCGGGTCACTGACCCTCACCCCCCCTGGACCCCAGCTGGACACAGAGAACCTGAGCCGGCCCGCTTTCCCGGGAGGGGGGGGAAGAGTCGGGGAGGGGGGGGAGAGGGAAATGCTCCACGGGCATCGCCAAGTCTCCGCTCACTCCGGACGTTGTCGCCGCTTCACTGACACACACACTAGCACACACAAGGTTTAAAGGGATAAGGGCCAAACGCGGATAAATGAGACTAGTTTCAATGGGCATCTTGATCAGCATGAACAAGTTGGGATGAAGGACCTGTTTCCATGCTGGAAGACTATGACACATTGTAGAAAGGGTGCAATTGCTCTGGAGAGGATCCAGGGGCGATTTATGAAGATGTTGGCAAGGCTGGAATTTTTTTTTCACTTTGACGAAAGATTTGATAACTGGGATTGTATTCTCTGCAACAATGGAGGTGGAGAGAAAACTTAGTTGAGGTGAATAATATTATGAGAATAGGACCTGTTTCGCTTAACAAAGAGTGTAGGAAGAAACTGCAGATGCCGGTTTAAACTGAAGATAGACACTAAAAACTCGAAAAACTCCGCAGGACAGGCAGCATTTTGGGTCGAGTCTTTCAAACTGAAGAGGTTGAAAACCAGCCATAAAACACAATGACTGGACATGCGTGTTATCCAACTAAGGGCAGAAATCAGAATCATGTGTTCATCTTTATTGACGTGACACCATAATAAATATATTACAGAAACAATAATTTAATGGAGTGGCACGGTGGCGCAGCGGTAGAGTTGCTGCGTTACTACCACATGGGTTTCTCCCACATCCGAAAGAAGTGCAGGTTTGTAGGTTAATTGCTTCTGTAAATTGTCCCTGGCGTGTAGGATGGAACTGGTGTATGGTAGATTGCGGGTCGGTGTGGACTTGGCGGGCTGAATGCCTGTTTCCATATATATGTTTTACATATATATCTTAATTTCATTGAACCATATATGATTGAATATGTGGCATTCTTTTTGTCTTGTTTCTATAGTCAAAGGGTATGGTTAATTGATTTATTTGTGCAAAACAGTGATGGAAGTGACTTGCCTTTTTTCTCTGTTTTTTTCTCTCTATATGTACATAACAGCATGAATTATAATCTGATTCCCTTACATGAATATAGTCATTCATGTGCTGCACCTGTTGATCAGAACCTACTGCGGAATGTAATTAGAATGTAATTCAGCCTAACCTCATTCATACCTAATCCAATTTAAAGCATAAATGTTGCATTCAAGTGTAGTTAAAAGAATCGCTACAGTGTGCACCAGATTGCACAATTTCAAGCTGAAAAATGCGAAAACTCCCTACACCCCCATCACCCCTCGGTCGCTACGCTCCCTCGAAACTCCCACCAAATGTTGGCAGCCATGCTATTTGTGTCCTTGTGGCATAACAGAACGACTGTGAATTAGTGATCGATGGACAGTGTGGACGCGAAGGGCCGATGGGTCTGTTTCCTTGATGCGTCTTTCACTCAAATCAATCAGTCAATTTAAATTTGTATTTGTTACAGAAACAGCATGTCAATTTATCCATATTTTTCTTGAACAGTAAAGCCATCAGTTCCAAACCAAGACTTTACACCTTGGTGACAAAGAGTTTGTCGAGGTGGAAAGTCTTTTGGGGTTGAATGTGTAATCGGAATCCAAGGTGTTAATTGTCTCCATTGCTGATATAATCACACTCCTGTATCACCTTCAAAGACAGCCCATCTGTTCAATATTTCTATATCTGTGATCTCTTACAGTTTACAATTCTTTCAGAAATTTCCCCATTTCTGCCCGCCAGTGTCTGATGGCTGTGCATTAATTTTCATGAATCTAACTTAGGAAATTTCTGTCTTTAATGTAGCCGCATTTACTATCTATCTATCTATCTATCTATCTATCTATCTATCTATCTATCTATCTATCTATCTATCTATCTATCTATCTATCTATCTATCTATCTATCTTTCAGCTTTCTATACTCTATACTATTACTAAAACTCTCATCTTGACAACTTCCGGTCTGTGTTGTTTTTAAAGTTGCGCAAAAACGGTACCCTATATCGCTAGGATTACTCGCCACCTTACTCACCGTTCTCCTCTGCTCCAAGCGCACCAAGTTTTGTCCCGATCGGTGGAAGATTATAAAACTTATGAAGGTTTAAAAAATCGTGAGATCAGCAGATTGGTCTTCTCGCCCGTCAGTCACCATGAAGGTAACCTTCCGGCACCCACTGGAGAATGAATTTCCGGAGGCGGGGCTGAGTCAGTGAGCGCGTCCACAAGCCGCCAAGAATAAAACAGAAGCAGCTGAGTGTGGGCTGTGTTCACGGGCAGGGCCGGGCTGTGTTCCGCGGGCAGGGCCGGGCTGTGTTCGCGGGCGGGGACGGGCTGTGTTCGCAGGCAGGGGCTGTGAGCACAATAGGCACTGGGGACGGGAGCAGCTGAGTGAGTCCGGAGCCGGGTCCTGGAGCCAGGAGTGCGGTCGAGGCCTGGGCCGGGAACCGATGAGCCCACACCCCCTCCACTACACTCCCCTCCACTACACCCCCTTCACTACACCCCCCCTCCACTACACCCCCCTCCACCCCCCCCACTACACCCCCCTCCACTACACCCCCTCCACTACACCCCCCCTCCCCTACACCCCCCCCTCCCCCACACCCCCCCCCATACACCCACCCCCTCCCACATACCCCCCCCACACCCCCACACACCCTCTCCCACACACCCCCCCCCCCCCCCCCCCCTCCCCCTCCCCCACATTCCCCCCTCCCCCCCATACCCCCAAACACCCACTCCCTCACACCCCCTCTACCCCCCACGCCCCCCCTCCCCTACACCCACACCCCACCTCCCCCACACATCCCCTCTGTTCTGGTCTTTTCTTGCTTCCTGTTCCTTCCTCCACAATCAGCCTGAAGAAGGGTCATGACCCAAAACGTCACCAATCCATTTTCTCCAGAGATGCTGCCTGACTTACTCCACCATTTTGCGTCTATCTTTGTTATAAACCAGCATCCGCAGTTCTTTTTTATTACAGTTACCTTGCAGTTTGACTCTCTAAAATATTCAAAGGAATTGAAAGCAAAATGTTGATTAGAATGGTGAATGGGGCAACACGGTGGCGCAGCGGTAGAGTTGCTGCCTTACAGTGCCAGAGACCCAGTTTCGACCCTGACTATGGGTTCTGTTTGTACAGAGATTTTATGTTCTCCCTGTGACCACGTAGGTTTTCCTCAGGTGCTCCGGATTCCTCCCACATCCCAAAGATGTACAGATTTGTAGATTAATTGGTTTTGGTAAAATTGTAAATCGTCCCTAGTGTGTAGGATAGTGCTAGCGTACAGGTGATCAGCGTACAGCTGGTCGGTGCGGACTCAGTGGGCCGAAGGGCCTGTTTCTGCGTTGTATTTCTAAAGTCTAAAGTCTAAACTACTGCTTGTGTTCAGAGTTAGAGACCCTAACCAGACTTCTCACTCAAAATGTATTGACTTTCTCAATTTGGGCCATCGTTATTTTCGGATTCCTTTTTTATTAAATGTCATTACATGGTGGATTGTAATCTTTTCATATTCATATCTATGCTGTCAACAGAGACGTCTTCAAAGAGAGACATGCTTTAAATATGCTCCATGTGATGAGATCTTGATTTTGGAATGTCACAAAGGAACTATTATCAGTGATCATAATAGTTAAATTTAGTTGGTAAAAAAGTTTGATCTAAATTTGCTAAGATTCAGTTTGAATGTCTATGTATCTTATGGGTGTGGACATGATAGAGCATGATCTACTGTGAAATAATGAAAGAGTCACAGTCATACAACACAGAAATAGGGCCCTTTGGCCCAACTTGACCATGCCCAAAAAGTTTCCTCATCTAACTGAGTCCCATCTGCCCACATTTGTCCCATATGTTTAAGGCAGAGATAGATAGATTCTTAATTAGTACGGTGTCAGAGGTTATGGGGAGAAGGCAGGGGAATAGGGTTAGGAGAGAGAGATAGATCAGCCATGATTGAATGGCGGAGTAGAATTGATGGGCCAAACGGCCTAATTCTACCCCTATCACTTATGACCTTATGATCCCTCTAAACCCTTCCTATCCATGTACCTGTTCATTGCATCTTTTCCTCTAAAAACACCTACAACTCCGACCCAGTACTGCAGCCAGAACAATGGGCCTTTAAGGCCAAGTTAAAACTCTATATCTTCAATAACTTTGAAATTTGAAGGATACGTTGGCAGTATTGGCAGATTAGGTCAGTCAAACCAAAGACCACATTTAGTAACAGACAGCTTCCCACAAACCAGTTCCTCACGTTAATTGTCTTCTGTACCAACAACAGGACAATTAAATTGAACTTGTTGCAGCATGGAAATATGCCCTTCAGCCCAACTTGCCCACGCCGACCATAGATGACTCATCTATGTTAGTCCCATTTGCCTGTGATTGGCCCATATCCCTCTAAATCTTTCTAATTCATATACCTAACCAGTGTCTTTTAAATTGATTTATTTTACCTGATTCAACTCCTTCCTCTGGCAGTTAGTTCACTTCACTTTGGTTGCTGAGGTTAATGTTGCGTTCAAGAGCATTACAGTTGTTGGGAAGAAGCTGTTCTTGAACCTGGTGGTCACGGTTCTCAGGCTTCTGTGGAAGAACCACCTCCACTGAAAGAACACAAAGTGCTGGAGTATCTCAACGTGTCAGGCAGCGTCTCTGGGAGTTACAGATAGGTAATGTTTTGGGCTAGGACCCTTCATCAGATCTAGAATTATCAGTTCGAAGAAGGGTCACGACCTGAAACATCACCTATCCATGTTCCCCAGAGATTCAGCCTGACCCACTGAGTTACTCCAGCACTTTATGTTCTCCTGACCCGCTGAGTTACTCCAGCATCTGTAGTTTCCTGTATCTACCTATGTTGAAATATTATGAATAGAATTTAGTTAAATCAATAGGGTGGGAATTTTAGTCTATGGTAGAGATATGTTTCCATCTATTTTAAAACCTCTCCAATTTTTCTCATTAGGGTCCAGGTTCACGGTTCCTTCAAAGTAGCAATGTAGATAGAATGACAAAGAAGGCATGTGGTATGCTTGCCTTTATAAGGTGGGCCATTGAGCATAAGAGTCAGGAAGCCAAGCTTTATCGGACCTTGGTTAGATCGCATTTGGAGTATTGTGTGCTGTTCTGGTCGCCCCTTTACAAGAAGGATGTGGAGACTTTGGAAAGGGTGCAGAGGAGTTTACCAGCATGGTGCCTAGATTAGGGGGTATTAGCTGTAGGGATAGGTTAGACAGACATGGATTGTTTTCTCTGGAATACCAGAGGTGGTGGGGAGACCTAATAAAAGTATAAAAATTATGAGAGGCATAGTGCCTTGCAGCACCAGAGGCCCAGGTTCAATCCTGACTACGGTTGCTGTCTGGACGGAGGTTGTACGCTCTCCTTGTGACCACGTGGGATTTCTCCTGGTGAAACATAGAAACATAGAAAATTGGTGCAGGAGGAGGCCATTTGGCCCTTCGAGCCAGCACCGCCATTCATTGTGATCATGGCTGATCGTCTCCAATCAATAACCCGTGCTTGCCTTCTCCCCATATCCCTTGATTCCATTAGCCCCTTAGAGCTCTATCTAATGCTTTCTTAAATCCATCCAGTGATTTGGCCTCCACTGCCCTCTGTGGCAGGGAATTCCACAAATTCACAACTCTCTGGGTGAAAAAGTTGTTTCTCACCTCAATCTTAAATGGCTTCCTCTTTATTCTAAGAATAAAGCTCTGGTTTCCTCCCACACTCTGAAAACGTACAGGTTTGTAGATTAATTGGCGTCGTTAAAAATTGTGAATTGTCCCAAGTGTGTGGGATAGTGCTAGGTGATCGCTGGTCGGTGTGGACTCTGTGGGCCAAAGCACCTGTTTTCATGCTGTATCTAAAGTTTAAAGTCATAGATACGGTAGACAGGCAGAACCTTTTTCACAGGATGAAAAAATCAAATATTAGAGGGTACACAAAAATGCTGGAGAAACTCAGCGGGTGCAGCAGCATCTATGGAGCGAAGGAAATAGGTGACATTTCGGGCCGAAACCCTTCTTCAGACTGATATTATTAGATATTAGAGGGCGTAACTTCAAGGTGAGAGGGGCAAAGTGTACAGGAGATGTGTGGGCCAAGTTTTTTACACGGAGGGTGGTGGTTGCCTGGAAAACACTGCTGGGAGTGGTGGTGGAAGCAGATATGATAGTGGCATTTAAGAGGTTTTTAGATAGGCCATGGATCTGCAGCAAATGGAGGGATATGGATTATTTGTAAGTAGATAAGAGATGGTCTTGGCATCATGTCCAGAACATACATTGTGGGCTGAAAGGCATGTTCTTGTGCTGCACTGTTCTATGTTCTAAGTGTGACAATAAAAATTGTACAGTGTGCAAGACAGTCAGTCAGTCCAGAATTATCTCCAATCGAACTGAAGAAGGGTCCTAACCCGTACCATCACCAGTCCATCCTTTCCACAGATGCTGCCTGACTCACTGAGTTCCTCCAGCACTGTGTTTTCCACAATTATCTGTTTTTCATAAAACGCTTCAAATAAAGGTTTAGAGGGATATGGGCTAAAGGCGTTCAGGTGGGATATGTGTAGATGGGGTATTTTAGACAGCATTGGCGATTGGGCCGAAGGGCCTGTTTCCCTGCTGTATGTCTCTATGTGAATGAACCAAACTGTTTTCTAACAAAATTCTCTTGTGTTAATTAATGATCAGGTTGTTTAAAAGAAAAGCCAATTGTTTGGAAATCTAATGCAGTGAGCTGTTTGGCGATGAAAAGGTTAAACTTGTGGCCTCTGTCATGTCTGCGAGATGCCCTCTAGTGTGTGTTGCATTTCTGCTGTCTGCTTTTCCCTTTGTGCAGAAAGCAAGGCCTCCTCGTTTCTTTGCTCAGCAATGGCTTGAGGGAGCCTCACGAAAGAGGCAGAAAGAGGATAACCGGAGAACAGATTACTCCCGGAGTCGAATTTTCTGGTGGTGAGTGAAGACCTTGTTGCATTAAGGCGATGTGTTGAATAGCTGGACTGTGTGCGTGTGTGTGTGTACGTGTATGTGCCGGTGTGTATATGTTTCCTCTGTGTGCGCTGGTGTCCTTTTTAATCGGTGTGTGTGTGTATATACGTGTACGTGCATGTGTGTGTGACTGTGTGTATGTTTCCTCTGTGTATGCTTGTGTGCTTTTATGGGGTGTGTGTCTCTCTCTCGCTTATACGTGTATGGTGTATGCATACGCATGTGTGTGTGTGTGTGTGTGTTTCCTTTGCGTTTGCCTGTGTGTTTTTTTTTAGTGTGTGAGAGAGAGAGAGAAAGAGAGAAAGAGAACGTGTTGCTCGTATCCTGGAGCCTGAACATTATTTAATCATTGATTCAAAAGAGAAGAGCAGTAAATCGAACACGAGGCAACATGGAAGCAATCCCCAACCCCCTCTCCCCCTCCCCACCGTTCTGCGAGCACGAAGGGTGGGTTCAGAAATTCAACCACATACGAGTGTAGTGAAGGGACTGAAGTTGCAGTGTAAATGGTGAGGAGGGAAGGAGGTATTGGGAACCTGGGGGAAGTGGTTGTACCGGAGAAGTACACAGCCAGACGCATTCTGTGTAGACTTTTTACTTTTAGACTTTTTAGAGAGACAGCGTGGAAACAGGCCCTTCGACCCACTGAATATGCATTGACCAGAGATCACCCTAGCGCTATCCTACACACTAGGCACAATTTGCAATTCACAAAACCAATTAGCTTGCAAATCTGCATGTCTTTGAAATGTGGGAGGAAACCGGAGTACCCGGAGAAAGCCCACGCGGCGGCAGGGAGAATGTGCAAAGCCCATACAGAGAGCACCTGTGGTCAGGATTGAACCTGGGTCCCTGGTGCTGTGAGGCAACAACTCCACCACCTTACCACTGTGCCGCCCCATCACTGCACCAGTGTTGGCCCTACCGCTGTGCCCCTGTGCCCCGCACTGCTGCACCACTGTACCCCCCACTGCTGCACCACTGTGTCCCCCACTGCTGCACCACTGTACCCCCCACTGCTGCACCACTGTGCCCCCCACCGCTGCACCACTGTGCCCCCCACTGCTGCACCACTGTGCCCCCCACCGCTGCACCACTGTGCCCCCCACTGCTGTGCCACTGCTGTGCCCCTGTGCCCCCCACTGCTGCACCACTGTGCCCCCCACTGCTGCACCACTGTGCCCCCCCACTGTGCCCCCCACTGTGCCCCCCACTGCTGCACCACTGTGCCCCCCACTGCTGCCCACTGTGCCCCCCCACTGTGCCCCCCACTGTGCCCCCCACTGCTGCACCACTGTGCCCCCCACTGTGCCCCCCCACTGTGCCCCCCACTGCTGCACCACTGTGCCCCCCACTGTGCCCCCCACTGTGCCCCCCACTGCTGCACCACTGTGCCCCCCACTGTGCCCCCACTGTGCCCCCCACTGCTGCACCACTGTGCCCCCCACTGCTGCACCACTGTGCCCCCCACTGCTGTGCCACTGTGCCCCCCACTGCACCACTGTGCCCCCTACTGCTGTGCCCCTGTGTCCCCCACTGCTGTGCTACTGTGTCCCCTACTACTGTGCCACTGTGCCACCCCTGATACTCAGTTGAGCTGAGTGTGATTCATGAGACTGTAGATGTGCAGTAAGCTTTTAAAAAAATACAGTTTGCAGCGTAGAGAAGGCAATGCAATCACTTTGGATCAGAGATGTTATTTTGGAATTAGAGATTGCTTTTGAGTGACTCCAAAAAAAAATTGTCCCCTGTTTAACTGTGAACGAGGGCAAATAAATAACAGTACAAACAAGGGCTGCACAGGGACCTGGGTTTGATTCTGATCTTGGAGTTTGCACCTTCTCCCTGTGACCGCATGGGTTTCCCCCGGGTGCTCCGGTTTCCTCCCGCATTCTAAAGACGTGAGTTTGAAGGTTAAGTGCCTTCTGTAAATTGTCCCTCGTGTGTAGGATAGGACCAGTGTGAGCGGATGATCAATGGTCAGCGCGGGCTGGAGAGGCCGAAAGACTGATTTCCAAAGCTGTATCTCAAAGCTAAATTAAACAAGGAACTGCATGTGCTGGTTTACAAAAATAAAAGACACATGAGTAACTCAGCAGGTCAGGCAGCATCTCTGGAGATAGATACAAAATGCTGGAATAATTCAGCGGGTCAGGCAGCATCTCTGGAGAAAAAGAATAGATGACCTATCGAGTCAGAACCCTTCTTCAGACTGAAAGTGGGGATGGGGAGGGGAGGAGGTGGGGGAATAAATTGGAGGTGAGAAAAGGCAAGAACGAAACAAGGCTTGGAACAGATGGCCTCAGAAAGGATGGAGCCCATAATGGTCCATTGTTGGCTGGGGAGGTGTGATAACAAGAGGGATACAAGGATGTGTCCAGTGGGACAGGTGGGAAGATTGCTGCAGCACGTGGAACATCCTTGGAGACCTTACAATTAAAATCTATAACAAAAAATTTAAAAATTACAATTATCTTCACAAGCTTTTGCTACTAGGAGAGGCTGTACCAACGTGGATTGTAGTTTCTGGAGTACTGGAGGTTAAAGGGAGACCTGAACAAAGTATTTAAAATTATGAGGGTATTAGATAGCGTAGAGAGTCAAAGTCTTTTTCCCAGGGTGGAAATGTCAAAGACTAGAAGGTACAGATTTATGATGAGGGGGGCAATGTTTAAAGGAGTTGTGCGGGCCAAAGAGAGTGCTGGGTGCCTGGAACGCGCTGCCAGGGGTGGTAGTGAAGGCAGATAAGACAGTGGCGTTTAAGAGGCTTTTAGATATGCACATGGATATGCTGGGAATGGAGGGATATGGATAATGTACAGGGAAGTTTAATTGGCATTCTGTTCAGCATGGACATTGCGGGCCAAAGGGCCTGTTCTGTGCTATATTCAGCTAGGCAGTTGTTGACAGATCATCTTATCTTTCATGGCACAAAGAACTGCAGATGCTGTAATCTGGTGGCAAAAACCACAAAGTGCTGGAGTAACTCAGCACATCAGGTGAGGGAGGGGAGGTGATTGGCAGATGGGTGGACAAAGGCCAGCGATGAAAAGGAGACAAAAGGCTGCGAGATAGGAAGAGGAGGAATGAATGGTGAGGCCAGAGGAGGGGATGTAGGTAGAGTGTGAAGGAAGTAGGAAGAGGGGAAAGATGGTCGGAGAAACGGGTGGGGCACAGGGAAGAGAGGTGGTAGTAAAAAGATGGGAGTTGCATTGATTGTTAATTACCTAAAACTGGAGAATCCAACGATCATACCAAAGCGGAACATGAGTTGCTGTTCTCCATTTTACGTATGTACTCAGTCTGGCAATGGAGGAGGCCCAGGACTGAAATGCAGAAACAAGGAACTGCAGATTGTTGGCTTACAAAAGAAGACACAAAGTGCTGGAGTAACTCAGCGGGTCAGGCAGTATCATTGGAGAACATGGATAGTTTTTCTCCAATGATGCTGCCTGACCTGCTGAATTACTCCAGCACTTTGTGTCCTGGGCGGAAAGATCAGTATGGAGATGGGAAGGGAAGTTAAACTGATTGCGACCTTACCTCTCTTGGTTGATTTGCTGCTATTGAATTAAGCTTCTCTTGCATTTAAATGGGTGATGGTCAGCATGGGTGCGTTGGACCGCAGGGCCTGTTTCCGCGCTGTGTAACACCTTGCCTCTACACAATGTCGAAAGGTCTAAAGAATCATTTGTAAGTTACGAGCCGCAGCCTGCTGAAACTGCCCTGTTCCGTGATGCTTCAGAGATACAGCACTGAAACAGGCCTTTTGGCCCACCGAGTCCTCGACGACCAGCGATCACCCCGAAGACAATTTTTCCTGAAGCCTATTAACCTACAAACCTATACGTCTTTGGAGTGAGGGAGGAAACCGGAGCACCCAGAGAAAACCCACACAGTCACAACGTACAAACTCCGTACAGACAGCACCCGCAGTCACGATCGTACCCGGTTTCTGGCACTGTAAGGCAGCAACTTTACTGCTGTGCCACTGTGCCAGTTGCAGACATTGAACTTTGTCTCTGGAACTGGTGCATTACAATGCGGAGAATTATACCATACATTTAAGTTTATTATTGTCACATGTTTTGACGTACAGTGAAAAGTTTTGATTTTCATGCTATCTAAACTGATCAGATACACCAAACGTCAGACACAATCAGTTCAAACTCAAATACAATAGGTAGAGCAAAGGAGAAGTTACAGAATATGCAATATAGTTCTCAGCATTGTAGCGCATCAGTTAGATAGACAAAGTCCAATGTCCGCAATGGGGTAGAGGCAAAAAGAACAGTACTCTACCTAATTGAAGGACCGTTCAGAAGCCTGATATCAGCGGGGAAGAAACTCAGTTCCTGAGTCTGGAGGTGCGTGCTTTCATGCTTCTGTACCTTCTGCTGGACGGGAGCGGGGAGAAGGAGGAATGACCAGGGTGGGACAGGACTAAGTCATTGATTATGTTGGCTGCTTTCGCAAAGCCGTGTGAAGTGGAGATGGAGTCGATGGTGGCGGTTCTGGTTGATGTGATGGACTGGGCTACATCCACAACTCTACAATTTCTTGTGGGATATTGTGTGATTGATTTGGCGAGCATGCAAATTAAACTTTATCCCTGTATCTTTATGTATTTTTCTGAATCGGGGTACATGTTTAGTTTAGACTAGAGATACCGCATGGAACTAGGCCCTTCGGCCCACCGAGTTCGTGCCGACCAAAGATCACCCATTCACACTAGTTCCTATGGTACACACCAGGGACACTTTACAAAAGCCAACTAATGTGCAAACCGTATGCCTTCAAGTTTTTGTATCTTAGGCCATCTGGAGTGTTGGGATGAGTTTGCATTTTCTCTGTCTCTTGATGTACTAAGATGAACAGTGCATGTGTTAAATGTTCACACTATGATCAATTGAATTGTGAAAGATTGCCAGGTAGCAGTGTAATATTATTATGGATGTAGCCTTCCAAACCAGAATCATAACTGAAGGAAACATTTGAGCTTGGGTGAAATATCAAAGTTAAAGTCATCCTCCAAATTGAGCACTCTGAGATGATGAATGAAGGGTGGCCTGAAAGTACTGTTTTGGCTTGAAGGCTTTGTAATATAAACTTTCATTTATATAACGCCTTATTACACTCAGAGGTGGACTAGCTTTTGTTTTCGTAAACGATGCCGTAACTGTTATCTGAGATAGGGTGTGCTGCCATTGGAGAGGGTCCAGAGTGACATCAACTTTCAGTCTGAATATATCTCTCCTTTCCCTTTCCCGTGACTTTCAGCCTGAAGAAGGGTCTCGACCCGAAACGTCACCCGTTCCTTCTCTCCAGAGATGCTGCCTGTCCCGCTGAGTTACTCAGGCTTTTTGTGTCTATCTTCGGTTTAAACCAGCATCCGCAGTTCCTTTCTAAACTAAACTAGATGCTGGTTTATACCAAAGATAGACACAAAGAGCTGGCGTAACTCAGCGGGTCAGGCAGCATCTATGGAGTACATGGATAGGTGATGTTTGGGTCTGATGAATGATCCTGACCCAGAAACGTCACGTATCCATTTTCTCCAGAGATGCTGCCTTGTCCCACTGAATTACTCCAGCATTTTATGTCTATCTTCACCATTGATTTTGTGTTAAGATAGATGCGAACATTACTGAGTTTGAAACTATTTAATGTATGGATACTAAGAATGTATGAAGAGTTATATGCATGGGTTTTGCATAGATACTGAGAACATCTGTTTTTTTGTTCTGTATTTATTTTTTATAATGCATATAGTTTATATGTGGAAGAAAAATTGCAGGCAATGGAGGCAGGAACCCTCCAGTTGTGACATGCCCCTGGGCTCAGAACAAAAATAAATGACCTTGGTTGCTCTCCAATCAATATCCGTCAGTTTTTCCTGGAAGTTCGAGAGTGTGTAGGTGTCTGGGGGATTGTATGTGCTGGTGCTGTCAAGGAGACATCTATGAATAATGACCATGTGGGTGAGGTGGTAAGGCATGTAGAAATGCCTCAGGGGAGTGGGTTGTCTTAGCAAGAGAACATTAATTTGACCAGTAACATGTATGAATCAAGGTTAACTCAGCCTATGCTTCTTAAAGCCGCTCCCCCCCGCTCTGCAAACCTCCAACTCTAGAAGAGAGCGTCACGTGGAGAAATAGTTTAGTCTATTTATTGTCACGTGTACCGAGGTGCAGTGAAAAGCTTTTATGTTGCGTGCTATCCAGTCAGCGGAAAGATTATACATGATTACAATCAAGCTGCTCCCAGAGAACAGATACAGGATAAAGGGAATAATGTTTAGTGCAAGATAAAGTCCAGTAAAGTCCGATTAATGATAGTCCGAAGGACTTCAATGAAAGGTGTGAGGTCAGGACCACTCTCTAGCTGGTGATAGGATGGGTCAGTTGCCTGATAACAGCTGGGAAGAAACTAGCTCTGAATCTGGAGGTGTGCGTTTTCACACTTCTGTACCTCTTGCCTGATGGGAGAGGTGAGAAGAGGGATTGACCGGGGTGAGACTGGTCCTTGATTATGTTGGTGGCCTTGCCGAGGCAACAGGAGGTGCAGATGGAGTCAATGGAAAGGAGGTTGGTTCTTGTGATGATCTGGACAACGTCCACAACTCTACAATTTCTTGTGGCCTTGGATGGAGCTGTTACCAACCATGTTGTGATGCATTCTGATAAAATGCTTTCTACGGCGCATCTGTAGAAGTTGGTGAGAGTTGATGGGGACATGTCGAACTTCCTATGCTTTCTAAGGAAGTAGAGCCGTTGGTGTGCTTCCTCGGACTTTACTTCGATATGGCTTGTCCTGGACAGGTTGCTGGTGATATTTACTCCTAGGAACTTGACGCATCTCTACTTCGGCACCGTCAACGTATGTGTACCATTTCGCTTCCTGAAGTTGAAATTAATGGGCAGTGGAACCATGAAAGAACAGGCAGTAGGTTGACGTGGGTGCCATGTTACATCAGGTTTCTGTACAAAAACCTCTCACGTCAGTTGTTGAGCCATGCCGCCAAGTCCAGCTGCTTTACCACAGAATCCTGGACTCAAAACATTCAGGTCACTGAAAGGAAATGCTCAGAGCAAGATTCTGATCAGACCTTCAAGCCATCTCTAGCTCTCTAATTTCATGTAAGCCCATCCTCCCCCTTGTTCCCCTGCTCTCCCCCCTCCTCCCTCACCTGAGCATATTCATTTCTCCCACCATCTCACTAAAGTTAAACTTAAATTTAAACTAAACTCGCTTGACTTTAGAGAAACAGCGTGGAAACAGGCCCTTCAGCCCGCCGAGACCCGTGCCGACCATCAATCACCCTGCACACTTGCACCATCTTATACAGTAGGGATAATTTACTATTGTACTAAAGCCAATTAATCTACAAACCCAGACGTTGTCGGAGTGTGGGAGGAAATTGGAGCATCTGGAGAAAACTCGCAGGTTCACAGATAGAACGTACAAACTCTGCACAGACAGCACCCGTAGTCAGGATCGAACCCGGGTCTCTGGCTCTGTGAGGTAGCAACTCCACCACTGCTTCAGTCACCTAGCTGCTTCCCCTCCTTCATACACTCACCTGCCATCCCCAATTCCCATATTTCACTTTTATCCACCTCTTTCCCTCCCCTCCAGTCCCCTTCCACCCACATCCCTCCCTCGAACTTTACATTTCACACCTCCTCTTCTCTCCTTGTCTGACACCCTTTTGTCTTCTTTTCTCATCTGGCCTTTGTCACTTAAGGGCCTGTCCCATTTGGCTGTCATTTACGCGACCTGGTAGCGTGTGGGTAGCGTGCACGAAATCTTCGCACGCCACCAACCTATCGCTTAAATGACGGCCAAGTGGGACAGGGTGACCTTTTGGGTCGAATGGGTGACGTTTCAGGTCGAGACCCTTCTTCAGACTGAAACATCATCCATTCCTTCTCTCCAGAGATGCTGCAGGTCCTGCTGAGTTACTCCTGCATTTTGTGTCTATCTTCAATTTAAACCAGCATCTGCAGTTCCTCCCCACAGATTAATTTGGTCTGCAGCTTGCTACTTTTCATTCACCTCTTTTTTTGAATAGGGCCATTACATCTGCAGTTTTTCCAATTGCTTGCATCACTCAAGAAACTGGAACATTTTAGAAAATCACCATAAACATCATAAACTGGGTAAATATCATAAACTGGGTATTCAAATGACGTCACGCGCTCCAGATGGCTGTGCGGACGCATGATGACGCGCGCGACAGCCACCACTGGCCTGTCGAATAAATGACGGCCAAGTGGGACAAGCTCTTTACTCCACTCATCTGTTAATCACCCCCACCTCACCTGTATCCACCTATCACTTGTGAGGCTTTGTCGTACCCCCACCTCTCCTTTCCAGCTTTATGACCCTTGTTACAATCAGTATGAAGGTGGGTCCCAACCCGAAACGTCGTCTGTCCATTCCTTCCTCAGGTGATGCCTGACCAGTTGAATTTCTCCAACACTTTGAGTTTTGCTTACGGTTCCAGCATCTGCAGTTCCCTGTGTCACCAAAGGTCTTTTAGAAAGAAACTTACTCTTTGTACAGATTGTTTCCATCTCCAGCTCTCCTCGACTGAGTGGTGATTCTCACGGCTGTGTGATTTTCATGAAAGTGTTATTTGAAGGCCGGAGTGTGAAAGTTAAAAGGGAATTCGACATATCTCCAACCTATCATACCAACTTCTATAGATGCACAGTTGAAAGCATCCTAATAGGATGCATCACGGTTTGGTTTAGCAAATCCTCCGCCCAAGATCATAAGTAATTGCAGAGAGTTGTGGATGTAGCCCAGCCCGTCACACAGACCGGACTCCCCACCATCGACTCCATCTGCAATCCACACTGCATCGGGAAAGCAATCAACATAATCAAAGATTTGTCCCTGTCCCACCCCGGTCATTCCTTCTTCTCTCCCTGCTCCTGTCGGGCAGTAGGTACAGAAGCTTGAAAACACAGACCACCAGTCTCAGGGACAGTTTCTTCCCCTCTGTTATCAGGCTTCTCAACGGTCCTTCCATAAGCTAGGGCACTGTCCAATTCACCTCTACCCCATTATGGACATTGGACTTTGAAGATACAAAAACTTGAAAGTACATATCTGTTTGAAGAAAGGGTCTTGACAAGAAAGATCACCCATCCATGTCCTCCAGAGATGCTGCCTGCCCCGGTCTAGCATTCTCAGTCGTTTTTCCGTTTAGTTCTTTATTCCACTCCCCCAGGAAAAAAGACACTGTACATTCACCCCTGCTTGATTTTTAGTTTAGTTTACTTTAGTTTTTTTTTCATATTTACCAAGGCACATATTTTGCATGCGATCCATTCACCAGAAAGATCACATGATTATAATCAAGCCGTCCACAGTGTACAGATCCATGATAAAGGGAATAACATTTAGTGCAAGATACAGTCCAGTAAAGTCTGATGAAAGATAGTCCAAGGTCCCCAATAAGGTAGACCGCTCTCTAGTTGGTGATAGGATGGTTCAGTTGCCTGATAACAGCTGGGAAGAAACTGTCCCTAAATTCAGAGGTGTGCGTGTTCACACTTCTGTACCTCTTGCCTGATGGGAGAGGGGAGGAGAGGGAGTGATCGTGGTGAGATTATGCTGGTGGCCTTGCCGAGGCAGTGTGAAGTATAGATGGAGGCAATGGAAGGGAGCCATGTTTGTGTGATGGCTTGGCTGCTTCCGCAACTCTGCACTTTCTTGTGATCTTGGATGTGACCAAAACAAAGTGTTAATAACTAGCTAACTGTGCAATTATAACATTGTGTTCATTAGTCCATCTCCAGAAAAAAATGGCCACAAGAAATGTCATTCCCTTGCAGGAGGTTAATTTAACATGCGGAGAGTCGCAACTTGAATATTAAAACATTTGACTGTCTCATGTACATGCTAACCTGCCAGCTGATCAATATTTCTGATTGAGTATTGGAGGAATGATTGTTGTCTGTTCCCAGAACTAGTCAAAAGGTCTTGGCACAAACCCAAGGCGAGCAACCTCAGCTGCGTATTCCTTCCTGTGTCTCCGATCCTTGTAGATAGACACAACATGCTGGTGTAACTCAGCAGGTCAGGCAGCATCTCTGGAGAAAAGAAATAGGTGAGACCCTTCTTCAGCCCTTTTCTCCAAAGATGCAGCCTGACCCGCTGAGTTACTCCAGCATTTTGAGTCTATCTCTGATCCTTGGCCTTGATTATGCTCCTTACAGGAACACAAGGGCAGCACAGTGGTGAAGTGGTAGAGTTGCCGCCTAACAGAGGAGACCCGGGATTGATAATGGCTAGAGGTGCTCACTGTACAGAGCTTGCACGTTCTCCCTGTGACAGCGTGGGTTTTCTCCAGGTGCTCCGGTTTGAATGAATGAATAGTTTATGAATGAATGAATGTATGAATGAATGAATGTATGAATGAATGAATGAATGAATGAATGAATGAATGGCTTCCTCCTACATTCCAAAGACGTAAAGGTTTGTAGGTTAATTGGCTTCTGTAAGTATTGTAAATGTTGTAAGTGTTGGTGTGCAGGATCGTTCAAGTATATGGGGTGACCGTTGATCGGTGTGGGCCGAGGAGCCTGTTTCCGGGCTGAATCTTTAAGGTCTAAAGAATAAATTGCCTAGTGTAGACACTTCTCTTGCTGGAATGGGATGGTAAAGGGGTGGGATTGAATGGAGGATGGGATGGGATGGGATGGGGAATGTGGTGTGAGTAAGGGTAGGGAGGAGAAATCTCATTGAAAGTGCTGGATCGAATAGTGAAAGGCCTGGATGGAGTGGATGTGGAGAGGATGTTTCCAGGACCAGAGGGCACAGCCTCAGAATGAAAGCATACACCTTGAGAATGGAGATGAAGAGGAATTTATTTAGCCAGAGGGTGGTGTATCTGTGGAATTCATTGTCACAGAGAGCAGTGGAGGCTGAGTCATTGAGGGTATTTTTAAAGCGGAGATTGATACACTCAGTAAGAAAAGTCAATGATTTGAGAGGTTATGTCTTGGGTCAGGATCTTTCTTGAGTCTGAAGAAGGTTCCCGACCTGATGTTTTCGCCTCTTAATGTTTTCCAGAGATGCTACCTGACTCGCTGGGTTATTCCACCACTTTGTGTCTTTTTTCGTAAGGCAGTTTCTGTAGTGCCTTGTGTTCTTATATCTACAAGTAACATAAGATGTTGGGGGTCTTAAAAAAACGTAATCAAAGAGGTTCATCAGTCAGTCTGAAGAAGAGTCCCGACCTGAAACGTTGCCTATCCATGTTCTACAGAGGTGTGTATGAAGAGGTGTGTATGCTGATGCTTGTTTACACCGAAGATGGACACAAATGCTGGAGTAATCAGCGGGACAGGCAGCATCTGGAGAGAAGGAATGGGTGACCATTTGGGTCGAGACCTTTCTTCAAAGATGCTGCTGCCTGACCCGCTGAGCTACTCCAGCACTTTGTATCCTTTCAATGTAAATTAATTGGTGAATTAGTTAGTTTATTTATTGTCACATGAAAAGCTTGCTCTGCATACAATCCTGTCAAATGATATATTAAATGAGCACAAGAGAACCTCTTCTGGAACAGCAAGTAGCGAGTTGCCATGCTCTGGTGCCATCAAATTCCAAAGAACCTTAAGAAGAGCCAGAAAGGCTTGCAATTAAATTTGGCTTTTGCAATCTCAGCTTTCTCTCCAAGACTAATTAAGAACTTTTGAAAAATCACTGTTATTGCAGAAAAGATGACTCCAATGAGCAAACCGATGCATCACAAATTACTGTGCTAATTATCGGATAAGATTTTAAGGAGAAATTTCACAACCTTTGATGTTTGACAACTGAAGGGTTGCTGCCAATGTTCGAATAATTAAAATTCAGAATCCTCAAGACTTGTGAGAGAAATTGCATGGATGAAGAAGAGCAAAGGATTTTATAATTGGGGATGAGAATTCTGAAAGTAACTTGCTCTTTCAACAGGAACCATGTTAGAATAGCAAGCACGGGAATTATAGGGTGAATGTGAGTTAGAGGACAGGGCAAAGGCTCATTATTTACGATTTGAAAAGTATATTAAATATATGTGGACTTTCCCAGAGTCATAGAGTTGTACGTGTTTAAGAAGGAACTGCAGATGCTGGAAAATCGAAGGTACACAAAAATGCTGGAGAAACTCAGCAGGTGCAGCAGCATCTATGGAGCGAAGGAAATAGGCAACGTTTAGGGCCGAAACCCTTCTTCAGACTGACACATAGAGTTGTTCAGCATGTAGACAGGCCCAACGTCCATGCTGACCAGAATGCCCCATCTACGCTCATGCTCCTGCCTGCATTTGGCCCATATCCCTCTAACCCTTCCTATCCATGCATCGTGTTTTAGCAGTTGCCTCAACTACCTCCTCTGGCAGCTTCTTCACTGCACTCTTTGCAGAAGAATGGTCCCGACCTGAAATGTCACCCATCTTTTTCTCCATAGATGCTGCCTAACCCGCTGAGTTACTCCAGCACTTTGTGTCTATCTTTGGTATAAACCAGCATCTGCAGTTTTTGTTCTTTCTTTTGCTCTAGTCTGGCAATTAAGGCAATATTTTTAGTCACATATTGAGACCCATACAGCACGGAAACACACCCTCCAGCCGACAATGCCGACCAAGATGCCCCATCTAAATTCATAATTCAGTCCAGAATAATTCCACTATTGCCACTTACTGAGATCAATGAACAGAGTCTTTAGACATGTTTATAATTCTCGAGACTTTAGTTTTTGTTTAGTTTAAGGTTAGAGAAACAGCGCGGAACAGGCTCTTCGGCCCACTGAATCCACGCTGACCAGCGATTCCCGCACACTAATGGTATCCTGCACACACTAGGGACAATTTACAATTATACAATTATGCTAAGCCAATTAGTCTGCGAACCTGTACGTCTTTGGAGTGTGGGAGGAAACGAGATCTCGGAGAAAACCCGCGCAGATCACGGGGAGAACGTACGATCTCCGTACAGACAACACCGTGGTCAGGATCAAACTGGGGTCTCTGGTGCTATAATGCAACAACTCTACCGCTACACCACCATGCCGAGACTTCTTAAGTAGATGTTTTAAAACATTATTTCTTTTATATGAGTATTAGTAAGTAGGTCAGAACCTTTCCCCCCCATCCCTATTGGCTCTTGTGATCATGTTACTGAGATGTCTTCTAGAAGTTGCAAAAAGGTTTTAATATGTTTTTGCTAGACTTGCATGAAACGTTATTAGGAACATTACCATGGACCATCAGATTTATGTGACAACTACTGAGAAGTTTTTATACCAAGAATGAATTTTAGCAGACAAGTGGCTATTCTTTTGTAATTTATCTCCTCATTGAAGTTGCTCTAATTGCAAGAAAGTGAGAGAATGGAGTTA
The DNA here is from genome assembly GCF_028641065.1 of Leucoraja erinaceus. Classification (NCBI taxonomy): domain Eukaryota; kingdom Metazoa; phylum Chordata; class Chondrichthyes; order Rajiformes; family Rajidae; genus Leucoraja; species Leucoraja erinaceus. The sequence goes on from NC_073387.1 coordinate 23,207,691, forward strand.
AAATTATAGATATTATCTGTCCAGCAAGCTTTTCAATAATGCATTCTATCTGAATCTTTTCTCGTGCTCTTGCTGTAATGAGGAAGTAGACGTTGATGATTTTGTTAAATGGTCTATAGTTAATGAGTTTTAGTCAAGTTTAATGAATTTCCGTGAATAATCCCAGTGGAAGTAAGGTTTTCAATTTTACCAATGACCACGGATGCAATTATACTCAATTTCCCATCTTGCTCACTCAATGAAGTTTTCTAAATGCAAACCAGGAGTTTAAGATTTTAGATTACTTTTTAACTTTAACTGCATTTACTCTGTCATGTATCCAATGCAAGTAACAAAATGAGAATGTTGTTTAACATGCTGATCTTATCGTTCCTTTGAAGCCTCTTTGATTTAATGTGATTAAAATACATTTAGGTTTAGGCAGGGCTGCCAACATTGGGTGAGAGTTGGGAGTGAGAAATTGTGAGAGACCAAGCCCGAGGGAGGGGGGAGTTTTTTGTATTTTTCAGCTTGAAATTGTGCAATCTGGAGCATACTGTAGCAAGTCTTTTAACTTACACTTGAATGCAATATTTATGCTTTAAATTGGATTAGCTATGAATAGGGTTAAGTTAAATTACATTCCACAGTAGAGACGGGCTCTGATCAACAGGTGCAGCACATGAATGATCCTAGTATATTCATGTATTCTGTTACCATTTCCTTCATTTTCCTAACAAATTGTCCTGAAGTCGGGATTTTCAGTATTTTGCTGTCTTCCTCTCAGCTGGGACTTTTCCAAAATGCAACGTCCAATAACTATATTTAAGCAATATTATTCTATTAAATGGGATCTTAAGAGTATATCATATTTTCTGTGTTATTCATAACACAACAATGATAAAAAAGATCTTTGTTTTGATTGCACCTACCAACATGCATACATTATTATATTACAGTTAATATGTACCAAGGGTAAATTTTTGTTCCAATGCTCCCCATTCCCAATTACTTTTACATTAAAGTGATTGAAATCCAAGTGAAGTTTAAATGGCATCAGAAAAATAAAACCTCCAGAAGGGATGATGTTCATTACGTGATTGGTTGGAGTCAGTATCAGCACAATTACTATATTAAACTTTAAATCTTCAGATGTCCTGGTTCAAGCTAAAACTAAAGACAAATAATAACCTGCTCACACATTCCCCTGCTAGTATCCTTGTCACTCCTTTCAAATATGCCCCATCTTTGAACAAGCTCTTAAATATTGCATCTGAATCAGTTTCCATCTGACTAAACTCCTTTAGGATGTTCATCTACGTGTTCTATTAATAAAACGCGACTGGGGACATTTCTATTCAACCTGCCAAAGGAAATTGGGGGGGGGGGGGGGGGGGGGGGGGGGGGTTAGAAATAGTTGTTGAGGTAAACTAACAGTATAGTTGAGTGGCAAATGACAATAGTGTTCCCGTCCCAATATTTAACTGAATGAAATAATGGGTTATCGGGACTGTATGTTTTGATAAACAGCCTGACACCTTGCATATCATTTTAATATTACACTTATCCCATTCCCATGGATATTCAGAATTAATAAATTAAGGTTTTGTCAACTAATTACATAGAAACATAGAAAATAGGTGCATGAGTATGCCATTCGGCCCTTCGAGCCTGCACCGCCATTCAATATGATCATGGCTGATCATCCAACTCAGTATCCTGTACCTGTCTTCTCTCCATACCCCCTGATCCCTTTAGACACAATGGCCACATCTAACTCCCTCTTAAATATAGCCAATGAACTGGCCTCAACTACCTTCTGTGGCAGAGAATTCCACAGATTCACCACTCTCTGTAAAAAATGATTTTCTCATCTCGGTCCTAAAAGACTTCCCCCTTATCCTTAAACTGTGACCCCTTTTTCTGGACTTCCCCAACATCGGGAATAATCTTCCTGCATCTAGCCTGTCCAACCCCTTAAGAATTGTGTAAGTTTCTATAAGATCCCCCCTCAATCTTCTAAATTCTAGCGAGTACAAGCCGAGTCTATCCAGTCTTTCTTCATATGAAAGTCCTGCCAGCCCAGGAATCAGTCTGGTGAACCTTCTCTGTACTCCCTCTATGGCAAATCAGGCTAATTACAAATCAATAACATTAGCCAACTCCGAAACACGAAGCGCTGAGCATTGGGATCCAGACATCATGGACAACTGGCCTCAGTTCCCCGCTCACATCTGGCAGTGCTCTCTGTCTGAACCAGGGGCCACGGAGCGTTTTTGGAAGTGGGGAGGCTGAGCAATCACGGATAACTGGCCTTGGGGGTACCCTGCGAGGGAGTGGAGCAACCGAGTGGAGGGAGGGTGTCCCCCCCCTCCCATGCTAGGGACTCTTTGAAATTTGATGTCTCAAAATCATGTTTTAGTGCATGGTAGAAGTATGATTTCAATGTTTTTTGTATGAAGTATTTTTAAGAGGTAACTTTTTAAGGGGTAACTTTTTCCACGCAAAGGGTGGTGGGTATATGGAACGAGCTGCCAGAGGAGGTAATTGAGGCAGGAACAAACCCAACATTTAAGAAACAGTTAGACTGATACATGGATAGGACAGGTTTGGAGGGTTATGAACCAAAAGCAGGTAGTGTAGCTGGGGCATGTTTTGCAGGTGTGGGCAAGTTGTGCCGAAGGGCCTGTTTTCACACTGTATCACTCTATGACTACTTTTCGTTGGTCACAGAATTTCTCACGACAGAGCGTGAGAAATTTGTGATCAGCGTGAGAATTTGGCGAAATGCGTGATTCTCATGCTCAATACATAAGAGTTGGCAGCCCTGGTTTAAGCTTATTATTGTCACGTGTACTGAGGTGCAGTGAAAAGCTTTATTGGTGCATTATATCTTCATTCTTCAATTATTTTTCCTAGAAAGAAATAGGGTGGCATAGTGGATGCAGCAGGTAGAGCTGCTGCCTCGCAGCACCAGAGGCCTGGGCTCAATTCTGACCTCAGGTGCTGTCTGCGTGGAGCTTGCACGTTCTCCATGTAACCGCGTGGGTTTCCTTCAGATGCTCTGTTTTCCTCCCACATTCCAAAGACATATGGGTTTGCAGGTTAATTGGCCCTCTGTAAATTGCCCCTGATGTATAGGAAGCGGATGAAAAATTGGGATGAAATCGAACTAGTGTGAATGGGTGAATGATGGTGGGCGTGGACTCCGCGGGCTAAGGGGCCTGTTTTAATGCTGTGTCTCTAAACTAAAAACATGAGGGCATAGCTTTGTGGGAGGAGGAAAGTTTAAAGGACATATGTGAGGCAGGTTTTTTTTACACAGCATCTTAAAATAGTGGCGAGGTGCTATATGTTCCTGCTCAGCTATATTTTCCCAGTATACTTGTTTAATACAATAATTATTTAGTTACAGGGTCATAGAACTATACAGCAGAGAAACAGGCCTTCGGCCCACCTTGTCCATGCTGACCAAGTTGGCAGTCTAGGCTGGATCTATTTACTTGCATTTGGTCCGTATCCCTCAACGACAGTAGTGTGCTAAAGCAGAGTGAAAATTCACAGCGTGGCCTTTCCAAACGCAGCATGAATGGGTGTAAATAACAGATGCTGCACACAAATATAATTGTCAGTGTGGATGATACATTTTCAAGGTGATGTATGACTGTCGAGATACAGCAGGAACATTTAGCACTGCACCACTATTTTAAGACTGTAAAAAAAACCTTGCCTTTAAACATCTCCTTTAAACTCCCACAAAGCTATGTGGTGCATAGGGCGGCACAGTGGCACAGCGGTAGTGTTAATGCCTTACAATGCCAGAGACCCGGATTTGTTCTTGACTACAGTAGCTGACTCTACGGAGCTTGCAAGTTCTCCCTGTGACCGTAGGGGTTTTTTCCATTTTCCTCCCACATCCCAAAGATGTGCAAGTTTGGTGGCCGATTAGGAAAGGGGGAGATGCAAACAGACCTGGGTGTCATGGTACACCATTCATTAAAAGTAAGCATGCAGGTGCGGCAGGCACTGAAGAAGGCGAATGGTATGTTAGCATTCATAGCAAAAGGATTTGAGTATAGGAGCAGGGAGGTTCTACTGCAGTTGTACAGGGTCCTGGTGAGACCACACCTGGAGTATTGCGTACAGTTTTGGTCTCCTAATCTGAGGAAGGACATTCTTGCCATAGAGAGAGTACAGAGAAGGTTCACAAGACTGATTCCTGGGATGTCAGGACTTTCATATGAAGAAAGACTGGATAGACTCGGTTTGTACTCGCTAGAATTTAGAAGTTTGAGGGGGAATCTTATAGAAACTTACAAACTTCTTAAGGGGTTGGACAGGCTAGATGCAGGACGATTGTTCCCGATGTTGGGGAAGTCCAGAACAAGGGGTCACAGTTTAAGGATAAAGGGGAAATCTTTTAGGACCGAGATAAGGAAAACATTTTTCAGACAGAGAGTGGTGAATCTGTGGAATTCTCTGCCACAGAAGGTAGTTGAGGCCAGTTCATTGGCTATATTTAAGAGGGAGTTAGATATGGCCCTTGTGGCTAAAGGGATCAGGGGGTATGGAGAGAAGGCAGGTACAGGATACTGAGTTGGATGATCAGCCATGATCATATTGAATGGCGGTGCAGGCTCGAAGGGCCGAATGGCCTACTCCTGCACCTATTTTCTATGTTTCTATGTAGGTTAGTGTCCCTAGAGCATAGGATAGAACCAGTGTTGGTGAGGCTGCATTTAGAGTATTGTGTTGAATTTTGGATATCATGTTATAAGAAAGATATCAAGCTGGAAAGGGTGCTGAAAGGATGTTGCTCGACTTGAGGCCCTGAGCTATGGGGAGAGGTTGAGCAGGCTAGGACTCTATTCCTTAGAGCGCAGGAGGATGAATTGTCTTTCTGATGTGGGAGGAAACCAGAGCACCCGGTGAAAACCCACACGGTCACTGGGAGAACATACAAACTCGGTATAGATAGCAACCGAGGTTAAGATAGAACTTGGGCCTCTTGTGCTGTAAGGCAGCAACTCCACTGCTTCATCACTGTGACGCCCCTAAGTGCGTTTAAATCGCGCAGGAATGCAGCGGGCGCTTGTGTGAACTTGCTCTAACTTTCCAGAGCAGCTGTGGCGTATAAATCATCCCAGCACTTCCCTTTCAAACGCCTGACCTCACTCGCTGTCATGTGATTGCCAGTACTTCCAGCCTGAAGCAGAATTAAATTGTTAGAAGACAAAGGGAAAAAAATAAGAAATCAAGAAAGAAATGTTTGCAAATTTTAATCATTTTGTGTTTTAAAATCCGCCCTCTATTCGTTTTAGTTGCTATGTTTCTTTTGGATCGGCACTATGGATCAGCTGCTAGAGCTGCTGCCTCACAGCGCTGGAGTCCCTGGTTCAATCCCGGTCTCACGTGCTGTCTGTGTGTGGAGTTTGCTCCTTCTCCCCGTAACCGCATGGGTTTCCTGCCGGTGTTCCGAATTCCTCCCACGTCCCAGAGGCGTGCAGGTTTGTAGGCCAATTGGCCTCTGTAAATTGCCCCGAGTGTGTACAGAGTGGATGAGAAAGTGGGATTACATGGAACTAGTGTGAATGGGTGATCGATGGTCGGTGTGGAATTGCTGGGCTGAAGGGTCTGTTCCCATGCTGTATATCCAAACTATAAAACAAACAAAAAACAGAGACCATAGCTTTGTGGGAGGGGCAAAATTTAAAGGACAAGTGCGAGGCAGTTTTTTTCCCCACAGAACGTTAAAATAGTGATGTGGTACAAAATGTAATCCATGTTGGTGAACTATTATTAAGCATACATAAATGTATTGGTCTAGACAGGTTTATTATTGTCATGTTTACCGAGGTGCGGTGGAAAGCTTTGTCTTACATGCTGCCCAATCAGACCAGGCAATACTATACATAGATATAATCAAATCAAACTCGTGCAACAGGTAGAACAAAGGGGAAGATACAGAGTGCAGAATATAGTTCTCAGCATTGTAGCACACCAATTCGAGAGACAAAGTGCAAGGTCCATAAGCTAGTACCCTAGCTTATGGAAGGACTGTTCAGAAACCTGATAACAGAGGGGAAGAAGCTGTTCCTGAGTGGAGCTCAATTTATTGGGTCAAAATATAATTGGGTCGATAGGACTGCTTGTACAATTGGCTTGTAAGATGTAACACTTTAACTTGTAAGATGAATGTATCTTCTTCAAACCTCATGAATAAGGATACAAATCTAGCAACAATGTGACATTTGACAGTCACATTATTGCAACATTGTCTTGTATGACCATGCAAAATGACATTATTGCAGTGACCTCCTTGTAGATGATTCCTTTGCTCAGGCTTACTTCCGTGACTCTTGTCAGAAGAATCTTTAGTTTAGTTTCGTTTAGAGATAGTGCGGAAACAGGCTCTGTGGCCCACCGAGTCCATGCCGACCAGCGATTACCCCGCACGCTAGCACTATCCTACCCACTAGGGACAATTTACAATTCTTACTGAAGCCAATTAACCTACAAACCTGTTCGCCTTTGGAGTGTGGGAGGAAACCAGAGCACCAGGAGAAAACGCACGTGATCAAAGGGAGTATGTACAAACTCCACACAGGCAGCACCCAAAGTCAGGATCGAACCCGGGTCTCTGGAAGGGAGCTGGAAGGGAGCAACTACCGCTGAGCCACCAATCCGCCCCTAGTCCTTTTTATTCTTATTGCAAGGGTCTTCATTGGTGGAAAAGTGAAGGTTTCTGTTCCAAGGGGTGGTGGTGGAGGCAGATATGATCCATATTCTCCAGAGACGCTGTCTGACCAACTGAAATATTTAGGGTAAGCTGGGGTACTGTTTAATTCACCTCTTCCCCATTGTGGACATTGGACTATCTCTGGAACTGGTGCACTACAATGGTGGGAACTATGCCCCGCGCTCTGTATCATCCCCTTTGCTCTATCTGAAAATAGAAACAAAATGCTGGAGTAATTCAGCAGGACTGGCAGCATCTCTGGGGAGAAGGAATGGGTGACGTTTCGGGTCGAGACCCTTCTTCAGACCTATGCTCTACCTATTGTACTTGAGTTTGACTTGATTGTATTTATGTACAGTGTTATCCTATGCGATCGGATAGCATGCAAAGCAAAAGTTTTCACTGTTCCTCAGTACACGGGACAATAATAAACCTAAACCTAAAGAGTTGTATTTTTTAATAGAACTTTTCCTGTTAAAATCATACTTTCCAAATACTAGTGGCGTTGAGCGGGTACCCACAGGATATATGTTGCAGCAGGAAATTTCTCTTCTTGTATCGTAGAGAATATTATTCTCGACTATTCTCCAGCACTTTGTATCTTTGTTTGCAGATATGATGATTGTGTGTACCCAGATCTGGTCAGCCCCAATTACAGGAGGGATGTGGAGGCCTTGGTGAGGGTGCAAAGAGGTTAATGGGAATGCTGGCTGGATTAGAGGGTATTAACGACAGGGAGAGGATGGACAAACGTGGATTGTTATCTCTGGAATGCTGGAGGTTGATGGGAGACATGGTGGATGTATATAACATTATGAGAGGCATAGATAGGGTAGACAGTCAGAACTTTTTTCCCAGGGTGGAAATGTCCAGAGGGCACAGCTTTAAGGTGAGAGGGGCAAAGTTTAAAGGTGATTGCGAGGGGGCTAGTGACTTTTGCATAGAGTGTTGTGGGTTCCTGGAACACGTTACATGGTGGAGGAGGTGGCTGGTGGTGGAGGTAGATACGATCGTGGCGTTCATGAGGCTTTCGGATATACATGGAATGGATTGATGTGGATCACGTGCAGGCAGAGGAGATTAGTTCATCATGTTCATCACGGATATTGTGGGTCCAAGGTCCTAGTCCTGTACTGTACTGTTCAATGGGCGACGTTTCGGGTCGAGACCCTTCTTCAGACTGATCAGAAGGTCTCGGCTCGAAACGCCACCCATTCCTTCTCTCCAGAGATGCTGCCTGTCCCGCTGAGTTGCTCCAGCATTTTGTGTCCACCTTTGATTTAAACCAGCATCTGCAGTTCCTTCCTACACACTGCACTGTTCTATGTTGTAATGAATATAATGGATTAAGAAATGTGATAATAAGTTCATGTCATAGGAGCAGAAGTAGGCCATTCGGTCCATCTAGTCTACTCCACGATTCAACCGGTTGATCTATTAGCCCCATTCTCCTGCCTTCTCCCCCTTACCAATCGTATCTGTCAATCTCCACCTTAAAACACTTAATGACTTGGCCTCCACAGACGTCTATGGCAATGTATTCCATGTGGCATTAACGGAGGCATTATTCGTTCATAACTTTAGTGCTCCAACAGAGACGACCCATCAACAGTCTAAACTCCAAGCCCTTCCCCACAACACACCCGGGGGGCTGTGAATCCATATGTTCTTCAATAGATCAATCTAAATACCCTCTGAGTAGAAGCATTATTTATTCAAGAACTGTTCTAAATTATTGCATTACTTGAAATATGTTTCCTGTGCATTATTGATCTGGTGCAATGGTCAGGGATGTACCTGACCGTAATCATTCAATCCGTTAAACTTCTCTTTTAATCTCCTCCACTTCAAGAGTCAAGAGTGTTTAAGTGTCATATCCACACACACCAGAATAATGAAATTCTTACTTGCTGGGCGTGAAAACAGGCCCATCGGCCCACCAGGTCCATGCCGACCTGGTCACACTAGCTCTCTGTTATTGCACTTTCTCATTCACTCCCTACACGCTTGGGGCAATTTACAGAAACTGAATAACCTACAAACCCGCAAGCCTTTGGGATGTGGGAGGAAACCAGAGCGCCTGGAGAAAGCTCTTGTGGTCACAGTGAGAAAGTATGAAACTCCGCATAGGCAGCACCCGAGGGCATGATCGAACACTGGTCTCTGGTGCTGTAAGGCAACAGGTCTTCTGCCACATCTAATCTGCCTGCACGTGATCTATATCCCTCCATTCCCTGCATATCCATGCACCTATCCTGAAGCCTCTTAAACGCTATTATCGTATTTGCCTTCACCATCACCCCTGGCAGCACGTTCCACTTGCGGTAATCCAAGTGTAGTCAACCATTTCATTACAAAGTCTCTTCAGGGTCACAGTTGAATTTGACATTCGAACTGTCAACCCACTATTCTACGTGTCTCTCTAGTTATTAACATATTAACTTGTGAGGCCACATGCAGAGAATTGTGTTCAGTTTTGGGCATCACACATAGATACATAGACAATAGGTGCAGGAGTGGGCCATTCGGTCCTTCAAGCCAGCGCCGCCATTCAATGTGATCATGGCTGATCATCCACAATCAGGACCCCGTTCCTGCCTTCTCCCCATATCCCTTGATTCCGCTAGCCCAAAGAGCTCTATCTAATTTTTTTTTAAATTCATCCAGTGAATCAGCCTCCACTGCCTTCTGAGGCAGAGAATTCCACAAATTCACAACCCTCTGGGAGAAAACGTTGTTCCTCATCTCAGTTCTAAATGGCCTACCCCTTATTCTTAAACTGTGGACCCTGGTTCTGGTCTCCCCCAACATTGGGAACATATTCCCTACATCTAGCGTGTCCAATCCCGTAATAATTTTATATGTTTCTATAAGATACCCTCTCATCCTAAATTCCAGTGAATAAAATCCCAGTCGTTCCATTCTTTCATCATATGACAGTCCCGCCATCCCGGGAATTAACCTTGTGAACCTATGCAGCAGTCCCTCAATAGCAAGAATGTCCTTTCTCAAATTAGGAGATCAAAACTGCACACAATACTCCAGGTGTGGTCTCATCAGGGCCCTGTACAACTGCAGAAGGACATATTTGTTCCTATGCTCAACTCCTCTCATTATGAATGCCAACATGCCATTAGCTTTCTTCACTGCCTGCTGTACCTGCATGCTTACTTTCAGTGACTGATGTACATGGACACCCAGTTCTCATTGTATTCCTGTCCAAGTCACCCTGCACCCTTATAGCATCCTCTTCACAGTTCAAACTGCCACCCAGCTTTGTGTCATCTGCAAATTTGCTAATGTTACTTTTAATTCCTTATCTAAATCAATAATCTATATTGTAAATAGCTGTGGGCCCAGCACTGAACCTTGCGGCACCCCACTAGTCACTGCCTTCCATTCTGAAAGTGACCCGTTAATCCCTACTCTTTGTTTCCTGTCTGCCAACCAAATTTCTATCCATGTCAATACAATGTCAATGTGCTCTAATTTTGCCCACAAATCTCCTGTGTGGGACCTTATGAAAGGCTTTCTGAAAATCCAGGTACTTTCATTCTACATTCACTGGTTTTACCCTGTCCATTTCACTTCTTACATCCTCAAAAAATTTCAGAAGATTAGTCAAGTTCGATTGACTCCATCATCTTCCCCACCACTGATGTCTGGTTAACTGGTCTATAATTCCTTTCTCTCTCCCTCATTTCTTAAAAAGTGGGATAACATTAGCTACCCTCCAATCTACACGAACTGATACAGAATCTATAGAACATTGGAAAATGATTCCCAATGTGTCCATAATTCCCTGTTCACCTCATCTGCCATTTCCTTGCTCTCCACAATACATTCACCTGTTTCTGTCTTCAAGGGACCCACATTTGTTGTAACTAATAAGCATGTTATAGGAAAGATATTGTCAAGCTGGGAAGGGTGCAGAGAAGATAAGCAAGGGTATTGCTAGGTCTCGAAGACCTGAGCTATAGGGACAGGTTGAGCAGGCTATTCCTTGGAGCGCAAGAGGATGAGGGGTGATCTTATAGAGGTGTACAAAATCATGATCTCATAAATTATGACAGTCTTGCCCAGAGTAGGGGAATCGAGAACCCGAGGGCATAGGTTTAAGGTGAGGGGGAAGACTTAATAGGAACCCGAGGGGTACCCTTTTTTTACACAAAGGGTGGTCGTTGTATCGTTTAGGCAGGTACTATTGTAACGTTTAAGAAACATTTAAACAGGTAGGATAGGTTTAAAGGGATATGGGCCAAACGCAGGCAGGAGGGACTAGTGCTGATGGGACATGCTGATCGATGTGGGCAACGGTCATTTCTGTGTTTTGTGACAATGAACTTAACTTCGGAAGCAGCGTGTGCAATTAAATCCCTTTTAAACATCTCTGGGCTACCTCTATCCTCATTAAATATCTGTTGTTCTATCTTTCAAAATTGCACAATGTTTCCTGTTGCCAACCAAATTTCTATCCATGTCAATACAATGTCAATGTGCTCTGGATAGAATTTTAAAATCAAATTTACAATGAAAAAACTCCTCAACTGAACCCATTTGGCCCATGCGTCATGTGCCAGTATAAAATTTAATTTGCTATTAATCTGTTCAAACTAATTGAAGGAATGCCAACTCTCTTTAATATAATCTTAATTTAGAGTTGGCTGCAAAATTAAAAAGATTGAATAGTTTCAATAGTTTATAAACACTATTCAATAGTTTATTTGATAGATCAGAATATTCAGGAAAGACTCTGTACCCACATCCACCTTTTCTCCTCAATCCTCTTTGCCCCACCTAGACGCATACCATTTTGCCCTTCCCCCTTCCCCCAACACGTCCCACTTCCATTCCTTCCTCTAGCTTCACATTTCGCACATCTTCCTTCTCTCCTCATCTCACAATTTTTGTCTTTTCATCTCTGGCCTTTGTCCAACCATCTGCCTATCAACCTCTTGCCTCCTCCCCCGTATCCACCTTTCACTGGCCAGGCTTTGTCTGGCCCCTTCCTCTTTTCCAGGTTTCTCCCTACCCCCACCACTACAATCAGTCTGAAGAAGGGTCACCTACCTAAAATGTTTAAGAAGGAACTGCAGATGCTGGAAAATCAAAGGTAGACAAAAGTGCTGGAGAAACTCAGCAGGTGCAGCAGCATCTATGGAGCGAAGGAAATAGGCAATGTTTCGGGCCGAAACCCTTCTTCAGACCTTCAGTCGGAGATTACCTTAATTTGGCATCATGTTTGGACATTGTGGGCTGAAAGGCTGGCTGTTGTGCTGTATTGTTCTATGTTCTATGACACAAATACTCATTGTCATACAGGTGAAGTGTTCCATTACTGTGACTACTGCATGGACAAGAAACGTCTCCTTCCCTGAAAATACCACAGGAACATGTGACCTGATGCAAGGGACAAATACGTCTCCAACAACACAAGCCAGCGACCATCAGCACTGGTAAGTCCAAGTCATCATATCAAGCAAATCAAGGGTCAAGAGTCAAGAATGTTTTATTGTCATAAGTCCCAAACAAAACAATGAGATTCTTACTTGCCGTAGCACAACAGATATGTAAACATAGTATTCGGTAAACAATGTAATAAATGAAAAGAAGTTCAGTTGTGTGTGTGTGTGTATATATATATATATATTTACGTGTGTGTGAGTGTGTCTATATGTGTCACACACACACACACACACACACACACACACACACACACACACACACACACACACACACACACACACACACACACACACACACACACACACACACACACACACACTATAAAACAGAGTTTGCACATTCTCCCTTTGACCGTGGGTGGGTTTTCTCCGGGTGCGCCAGTTTCCTCCCACACTCCAAAGATGTACAGGCTTGTAATGAAATGAAATGAAATGATTCAATTTATTGTCATTGTCAGTGTACAGTACAGAGACAACGAAATGCATTTTTAGCATCTCCCTTGAAAGGGAGACACAGGGCGTCGCGGTGTGCCCGCGCCTGCAAGGTAATTGGCCTCGGTATAATTGTAAATTGTTTCATAGTGTGTAGGATAGTGCTAGTGTACGAGGTGATCATTGGTCGGACTAGACTTGGGCTGAAGTGCCTGTTGCTGTGCTGTATCTCTAAAGTCTAAAGTAATTGTTCCTTGTGAAAAAAATGAGGATTGATTCCTCATTCCTATGTTGCATAGAAGACTCTGGTTGTCTAATTCTCTCCTTCAACAGTAAAACTCTCTGCAGTTGTGATCAAAGAGTTCTGGGAGTCTGGTGCTACTGAATTATTCAGGGAGAAGTGTGATGGCTGGTGATAAGCAGATAAATCATATGTCAACTATTATCAAAACCACAGGAGGATATGAATTCTTTCCAATGTAATACTGTACAATGAGCATTTGACGGCACTGTGCCTGGACTAGCTGGAATTTAGAAGGATGAGAGAGTATTGAAACTTATCGAATAGTGAAAGGCCTGGATAGAGTGGATGTGAAGAGGATGTTTCCCTAGTGGGAGATTCTAGGACCAGAGTGCACAGCCTCAGAATAGAAGGGCATATCTTGAAAGGAGATGAGGAATTAATTTTGTCAGTGGGTGGTGAATCTGTGGAATTCATTGCCACAGTCGGCAATGGAGGCCAAATCATTGCATATTTTTTAAGCGGAGATTGACAGATTAGTAGATTCTTGACTAGTACGGGCGTCAAGGATTATGGGGAGAAAGCATGGGATTGGGAGGGAAAGATAGATCAGTCGTGATTGAATGGTGGAGTAGACTTGATGGGCCTAATTCTTCTAGAACTTATAGAAACATAGAAACATAGAAATTAGGTGCAGGAGTAGGTCATTCGGCCCTTCGAGCCTGCACCGCCATGCAATATGATCATGGCTGATCATCCAACTCAGTATCCCGTATGACTCAGTATGAATCCTATGATGATAGACACAAAAAGCTGGAGTAACTCACCGGGTCAGGCAGCATCTCGGGAGGAAGAATAGGTGACGTTTTGGGCTGGAACCCTTCTTCATATTCTTAGACAGGTACATGGGCAAGTAAAGTTTAGAAGGATATGGGACAAATGCAGGCATATTGGACTAGCTTAGATGGGGCATTTGGGTTAGTATGAACAAGTTGGGCCAAAGGGCATGTTTCAGTGCTGTATGACTCTATGACTCTTCCTACACTCAGGGTCTTTCTGATGAGCTGAACAATGTAAGATCTAGGCAAAGTGACCTTAAATGTTTAGCTAAGTTTATTAGCGAATGATTAGATAAGAGCATCACTTGCATTCCTGTGGAAAATGGATAACATAATATGGCCAATGATGGAAGAACCGGTAATTATATGACTACTGGCGTCAGATAGAGTAATTACTGAATCAATGAGCTGGCCACAGATAATGGTATAATAGTGAGGTATTAAATGGGTAAGTTTCTGATGGTAGATCAGACGTTTCAAGGGTTAGTGCGGTCAACAAGACATTATTAATAACAGACTGAATGATGCTGATGGTGTACAAAAGCATGAGAGAAATAGAAGGGGCAAATGCACAGAGTCTTTTGCTCAGAATAGGGATTTCTACATGGTCAAGAAGGTGAATGGTTATGCTTGCTTCCACCAGTCCCGGCTTTCAGTATACGAGTCAGTCCGTGGGGGTGATCTTATAGAGTTGGACAAAATCATGAGAGGAATTGATAGGTTAACTGTACAGAGCCTTTTGCCCAGTGTAGGGGAATCGATAACCAAAGGACATAGGTTTAAGATGAGGGGGGAAGGTTTAATAGGAACTTGAGGGATAACTTTTTTTCCACCAAGGGGGGTGGGTGTGTGAAACATGCTGCTGGAGGAGGGGGTTGAGGTAATTCCTGTTGCAACATTTAAGAAACATTTAGACATGTGTATGGATAGGACAGATTTACAGGTATATAGGCCAAACGCAGGCAGGTGGGGCAATATTAACAAAGAGATATAAAAACAGAAACACAAAGTACTTAGCCGGTCAGGTAGCATCGATGGAGGACGTGGATAGGTAGATATGATAGTGATGTTTATGAGATGTTTAGATAGGCACATGAACAGGCAAGAAATGGAGGGATACAGACAGAGTGGGCAAATGGAACAAGTTAGATTGGCAACATGGTCAGCGCAGATATTGTGGGCAGAAGGGCCTGTTCCTGCGGTGTGCTGTCCTATGTTCAATACTGAATGCTAGGTTCGCTTCAAAAGGCTGATTCTTTTAATTTCAAATCTAAAATTTATTTTGCAATAAATAATATGTCCAAAACATAAAAACAGGCCAATGTCTTAAAACATTCTGAGTGTGTCTCTAGATTCAATAATGCTAGTGTTATATCCAGTAGTGTTAGAACCTGTCTTGATACCAAACACCCTTGCCATTCATGTGCCCCCTCTCCACCCCCTCCCAGGGGTGTTCGGTTGAGTTTAAATTAGATTAGAGTTACATCATGGAAACAGACCCTTTGCCCATGGAGTCCGTGCCGACCAACGATCACCTGTACACTACCTCTATCCTACACACCAGGAGGAAATTTACAGAAGCCAATTAACCTACAAACCTGCTCCTCGGTGTCCAGCAGCGGAAGGACTCTAGACTGTGGTTCTCCCCCACTGAGGCTTCGCATTGGAAGCACCGAGCTTCAGTTCGTCCCTCAGCACGTACTCCTGCAGTTGAGACAAGTCCGCTCCTGTCTCTGGTTTATCTGTTCATATCTTTATTTGTTTATTGATCATGAGCTTGCATTCCATCGGGTCACCTTAGAGTTATCAGTATCATCTCCACCCAGTAAACCTTCTGACAGCCCGTGTCTTATACGCTTCATGTTAGCTCGAAAGCTCAGATATTAAACACATCCCCTGGCTGTTTCAGATTATCTCCACTCCCAAGTAATTTTTATTATAATATTGCTCTTGTGACCATGTGTGCATTAGTCATAGAATCACACAGCGCGGAATCTGGCCAACTCGTCCACGCTGACCAAGATGCCCTATCTACGCTAGTCCCACTCGCCAGTGTTTGGCCCGTACCCTTCTAAACCTTGCCTATCCATGTACCTGTCCAAATCTTTTTTTAAAGACTGCTATGGTACCTTGCCTCAACTACCTCCTCTGGCAGCTCGTTCCATATACTCACCACTCTGTGTGAAAACATTTGCTCCACAGGTTCTCAGTAAATCATTTCCCTCTCGCTCTAATGCTCTCTATTTCTTGATTTCTTAACCCACGATTAAGATAGTGTGCATTTCTCCTACGTAGGTCCCTTAGGTTCCTATTAAATCTTCCCCCTCTCACCTTAAACCTATGTCCTCCAGTTCTTGATTCCCCTGCCCTACGTAAAAGACTGTGCATTCACCCTATGAATTCCCCTCAAATTTTATACAAATTATTTTCCATTGCCAGAAGGCCCTGTTTCTATGCTGTTATGTAATGTTTATGATTTTAACACATCTGTTGTGCAATGCTCCGTTCCAGAGGGTGAATATTAAGGTTGAAACAAAGCTGGTTCCAATTTCCTCGTGCGACGAGTTTTCACTCCTCGTTGAGGAGACTGTGCCGGGTCACCACTGAAGCACTTCCAGCAACAAGTACACTTTGCAGCTGTGTCTAGGTGCCAAGGGACTCTTGCACGCCGATCCACACTTCCACACAACACCTGACAGCAAAGCCTGCTTCCTCCCCTTAATGATTTTGGCTGAGACTGTTCAGTTGCAAGATTACAATCTTAAAATCTAATTTTAAAATGTTAAGGATGAGGGCGATTAACATTTGATTGTTTGTTGCTGGTTTTAGGTTTAGGTTTATTATTGTCACATGTGCCAAATATATTATTATTATTATTGTTATTATTTTTGTAATGTGTACCGATAACCCCCTTTTTTTAACTCAAAATGGCAGCATCCTTTTTCTCCAGAGATGCTGCCTCTTTGTGTCTTCCTTTGGCCTAAATCAGCATCTGCAGTTCTTTGCTTCTACAGTTTAGTTTAGTTTATTATTGTGACGTGTACCAAGGTACAGTGAAAAGTGTTTTAGTTGCATGCTATCCAGTCAGCAAAAACACTATACATGATTACAATCAATCCATTTACAGTGTATAGATACATGATAAGGGAATAATGTTTAATGCAAGGTAAAGTCAGATTAAAGATAGTTGATAGTCTCCAAAGAGGTAGATGAGAGGTCAGGACCGCTCTCTAATTGGTGAGAGGATAGTTCAGTGTTCATGATGGTCTGTGTTGTGTCCACAATTTCTGCAATTTCTTGCTATCTTGGATGGAGCTGTTGGTTTGGTTTAGTTTAGTATTGTTTAGTTTATCATGTGTACCAAGGTAAACTGAAAAGCTTTTGCTTGCGTGCAATTCAGACAAAGAAAGATTATATATAAATATAATCAACCCATCTATAGTGCACAGATACAGGATAAAAGGTACAACATTCAGTGCAAGATATAACATTGAAGTCTGATTAAAGATAGTTCAAAGATCACCAACGAGGTAGGTGAGAGCGTGCTCTAGCGGATAAGAGGAAATGAAAGTGAAAAGCTTTGCTTTGCAGCTATCCACAGATCAGACATACCATACATAGATGCAACCACTGCAAACTTAAGTGCAGTAGGGAGGGCAAAGGGGAAGATACAGAGTGGAGAATATAATTCTGAGCATTGTAGTGCATCAGATGAAGCAGACAAAAATGCTGGAGAAACTCAGCGGGTGAGGTAGCATCTATGGAGAAAAGGAAATAGGCAACGTATCATGTCGAGACCCTTCTTCAGATTGAAGAAAGGTCTCGACCCGAAACGTTGCCTGTTTCCTTCTTGATAAGTTTCAAAGTGATCCTCCTCATCCTTCTGAACTCCAAACTTATGGTCATATATCCTGATAAGTAAAGAATGAGTACAACAGATATGTAAATATTGTACTCTCTATACACCATAATACACATACACACTATATAGAGTGTGGAGAGGATATTTCCAGTAATAGGAGTGTCTCGGACCAGAGCGCACAGCCTGAGAATAAAGGGATGCACCTTTAAAAAGATGAGTAAAAATTTCTTCAGCCAGAGGTTGGTGAATCTGTAGAGTTCATTGCCGCAGACGGTGGTGGAGGTCAAGTCATTGGGTGTCTTTAAGCCAGAGATTAACGATTCTTGATTAGTAAAGGTGTCAAATGTTACAGGGAGAAGGCAGGAGAATGGGGTTGAGAGGGAAAGATATATCAGCCATGATCCAAGGGCGGAATAGACTCAATGGGCCGAATGGCCTAATTCTGCTCCTCTGACATGAATTTATGACCTTATGAACAATAAAACACACTTCCTGACTCTCTTGCTTGTTCTGTGTAGTGGAAGATGTTTTACTGAATTGAATATTCAAATCATACGTTGAACATTTTTTTGCCACTGATATTGTGTTTGCGATGCGTAGTAAGACGCACGTGTGTGATAATGACAATGAGAGATCACGTCCGTCGCTTGCCGTATTTAATTAGGTCAATGCATTTATTTTATGATTTGCTAGCTGTTTTTATCTGACAGAGCTCCCAAGGCTCTCTGGGGACGACAAGATAGGCTGCTAATTTAAATTCAGACATTGGCACGAGCATTTAATTGAGGCGAGAACAAATGCAATCATTGGATGTTTTATAAACATTTTGAAGCTGGTCTCAAAGATTAAACCAGCACTAATTAGTTTCTTGAAGTCAATGTGCATTGATGGACATTTGCCTCTGAGCCAGGCTATAGATACTTCAAGGATTCAAGACCGAGAATAGGTACTTCATCTCAAGAGGCAAGAGTGTTTGGAGATACAAGGAACTGCAGATGCTAGTTTGCCAAATAGGGCACAAGGTGCTGGAGTAACTCAGCGGGGCAGGCACCATGTTTGGAGAATATGAAGAGGAGGCAGTTTGTGTCGGGACCCTTTCTCAGACTGTCATTAATAGTCATGGGTACCGTAAATGGACCAATGAAATTCTAACTTGCAGCAGCATAACAAACTTGAAAACACCACCGGACACAAAATGCTGGAGTAACTGGGTGCGTCTCTGGAGAATATGGGAGGTGACATATCAGGTTGAGACTCTGCTTTGGACTGATTGTAAGGTTGTGGGGGGGAGGGGAAAGCTGCAAGAGTGAAGGGGCAGGACAAAGTGAGGCAGGTCATCGGTGAACACAGATGATGGGGGGGGGGGGGGGGGTGGTTTAATCGGCAGATGGTTGGACAACAGCCACAGATGAACAGACAGAAGGTGTAAGGCAAAAGGATTAGAGAGTTGTGAATTGTGTAGCTAGAGGATTGATGAGGTGCCAATTGTTTAGGAATGTAGGTGGAGGAGGAGGAGGGAGGGCAGAGACAGCAAGGACAGCCTTGGTTTATGGGTGGGGAAAGAAAAGGGGGGGGGGGGGTAATGCAGGAGAAAGAGGGGGGGGGGGGTTAGATCTGATGAGTTCAGTTCGATCATGTGTCTTTTACTGACGACAGAATGAATAAGCAGCGCTGGATTGACAACAGGAACAACACCTAAAGTCTTTCAGTGTTCTATTCACCTTCTAATATACCGTGAACAATTACAGTATGAATAACAACAGTCAATGGACAATAAAATAAACATTTCTCTCCCTTAACTCCTCTCCAGTGTTTCCAATAGATTGTTTAACCTGGTATTCCATACAGTAATTCGATAAACTCAGTTTGTATTTTTTAATAATAAGTATGATATTTGAAATTCACGACCTAAACAATCATCATACAAGTCTGGGGTTTCAGTCCGAAACATTGCCTATTGATCAGTCTGAAGAAGGGTTTCGGCCCGAAACGTTGCCCATTTCCTTTGATCCATAGATGCTGCCTCACCCGCTGAGTTTCTCCAGCATTTTTGTCTACCTTCGATTTTCCAGCATCTGCAGTTCCTTCTTAAACATTGTACAAGTCTTATTCTCTTTAGACTTTAGATTTTAGAGTGTAGTGTAGATGGTGTCGATGGTGGGGAGTCTGGTCTGTGGGATGGACTGGGCTACATGTACAACTCTCTGCAATTTCTTATAGTCTTGAGCAGAGCTGTTCCCAAACCAAGCTGTGACGCAACCCAACAGTACGTTTCCTATGGAGCATCTACAGAGGTTCGTAAGAATCATTGGAGACATGCCGAGTTTCCTCAGTCTCCTGAGGAAATAAAGGCATTAGTGTGCCTTTATGGTTGTCCCTTGAGATCACGACAGTGTGGCAGGTGACAGTGCGATGGAGTTGTGTACTCTGTGCAGCTTGATAGAGATTGCCGTGCTTTGTACAATCTGACTGTTTAGTGTAGTGTCCATTATTTTGGAGATACAGGCCCTTCAGCCCACTGTCAAAACTGGCCCTTCGGCCCACCGACTCCATGCCGATCATCCTGACACCAGTTCTATCCTACACCCGAGGGGCAATTTACTGAAGCCAATTAACCTACAAAGCCGCACGTCTTTGGGATGTGGGAGGAAACCGTAGCACCGGAGAAAACCCACAGGAAGAACGTGCAAACTCCACACACACACACACACACACAGCACCTGAGGTCATGATTGAACCCGAGTCTAGGGCGCTGTGTGGCAGCAACTCTACCACTGCGCCACCGTGCCACCTGACTGCTGTAACTCTGCAGTGATTGTACTTTGCAAGTCTCCATGCTCTGATAACCTTTGGAGACCTCTGCAACCTTAGACATTGTCTGCTGCTTGATAACCCGATAGGTATTGATATACGCTGCACGACTGATTAAAATCGCTCATTGTTCAGCTCGGTGCAAGTGAGCTGTGAGTGAAAATTGACGTTTAGTCTTGTTTCTGCACAACGATCCAACCACAGATCCTCAGAGAGTGTCCTTGCCAAGATATTTTTTTAATCTAAATTAACTACCTGTTATTTTCCAGTCAATGTTTTGGCTGGCTTTTCTGAAACAGATGTTGCGTTCTCCTCCACTAATTCATCATCTGTGTGACCTAATCACGCTCATTCCTGTAGCTGTCTAGCCTCAACTATCTTCTCTCACCCCGCCCCTCGTTATTTCTCTGATGATTGTGATGATTAATTGAAAGATACAGCACGGGAGCCGGTCCTGCGGCCCACTGAGGCCACCACGACCATCGATCACTAGTTCTACATTATACCACTTTCTCGTCCACTCCCCTCCCTACACTCCACGCGGCAATTTACAGACGGCCAATTAAGCTGCAAACCCGCACGTCTTTTGGGATGTGGGAGGAAACCGGAGCACCCGGAGGAAATACACAAATATTATATTTATGTATAGTATTATCGGATCTGTTTGGCTGGACATGCAAAGCTTTTCACTGTCCTCTGGTACACGTGACTATGATAAACATTAACCCTGAATGTCCGCAATAGGGTAGAGGTGAATCGTGCAGTACCTAAGTTTGCGATATGTAAAGCAAAGGGGCAGATACAGAGTGCACAATATCGTTCTCAGAATTGTAGCGCATTGGTTCCAGAGACAAATATGGAAAATCAGTATGCAATATCCCTGTGGTAATCTTAGTTTAGTAGATAGTGACAGAGCATTTACTGTAAAATTAGGTTTTTGCATTCATGTTTGCTTTGCGCTTTACATGGTCATTTGCAGAAGAGGATTACTAATCTCCCGCTGTTACAGCTAATCAAGTCTTCATTCACTGTTGTTCCATCAGGAAACGCAAAACATAAAACTAAGTGCAATTACTTATTAATTAGCATTTCACATTATTTCTGTGCATTTTATGTCTGAAGATTGTTTCTTTTATGTTTTCTCGATTGCCTGTTAAAATCGTGCTCTTGTGGAAAGTATCATCGGTAGATTAGGTTTTTAAAATGCTGACAATAAAAGTAATTTTTCTGAGGCAATCTATTGCTGGAAAGATGTGTAAAATTGTAATCTCTGTTTAGACATTCTGTGTGCATGCCTCTACTTGTTTTAAATTGATGTAGTGTTTGTTCAACATCACTCACTAGCAACTGGGAAGTAGAGGCATTGAGTCAGGCAGTGTGGAAATAGGCCCTTCAGCCCAACTACTCTGTGCCGTCCAAGATGCCCCATCTATACTAGTCCCACCTGCCTGCGCTTGGCCCATATCCTTCAAAACCTTTCCTATCCATGTACCTGTCCCAATGTCTTTTACAGAGCCATAGTCTTATGCAGCGTGCAAACAGGCCCTTTGGCACAACTTGCTGACACCGACCAAGATGACCCATCTACAGTAGTCCCACCTGCCTGCGTTTGCCCCATATCCTTCCAAACCTGTCCTATCTATATACCTGTCTAATTGTTTCATAAACGTTGCAATAGTCCCTGCCTCAGCCACCTCCTCTGGCAGCTCGTTCCACACATCCACCGTCTTTTGTGTGGAAAAAGTTCCTATTCTATCAGTCCCACTTCACCCTAAACCTAAGTCCTCTGGTTCTTGATTCCCCTACTCTGGGCAAGAGACTTTGCATCTACCCAATCTATTCCTCTCATGATTTTATACAACTCAATAAGATCACCTGTTATCCTCCTGCACTCCAAGGAATAGAGTCTTAGACTGCTCAATATCTCCCTAGAGCTCAGACCATCAAGTCCTGGTAATATCCTCATAAATCTACTCTGTACCCTTTCAAACTTGACAACATCTTTACTGTAAGACATCACTCGAAATGCGGCTTCACTAACGTCTTACAGTATATAACTGAAGCATATCCTCCCAACTTCTATACTTAATACCCTGACTGAACACATTTTTTATTAATTTTCCTTGACACCTTACTTCTTATAGTATTTCAGAGAGACATTGGCCTTGCTTACATAACATGTCTGCATTTTTCTCCTGTATCTTGTCTGGATTTTTCCTGGCCCACCTTTCCCGGCCCACTGTTTGTGTCTTGCCAAAACTCCTGAGAAATACAAACTTCCTAATCATGGATCTTGGCTCCAGTCCCATAAACGAGAGTCACTGTGGGTGACAACTTATATAACTGCAACATGATCTCCCAACTTCGATACTCAATACTCTGCCTGATGAAGGCCAATATGTTCAGTGCATTTTTGACCACCTTATCTAACCACCTTAGCTGAGTTGGATGATCAGCCATGATCATATTGAATGGCGGTGCAGGCTCGAAGGGCCGAATGGCCTACTCCTGCACCTATTTTCTATGTTTCTACCTGCGACACCACCTTCAAGGAACTATGTACCTACATCCTAGATCCCTCTGCTCTGCGGCATTCCCCAGAGTCCTTCCACTCACTGTGTACATCATGCCCATGTTAGTCTTTCCAAAATGCAACACCTCACATTTCTCTGTATTAAATTCCATCAACCATTTCTCAGCCCACCTGGCCAATCGATCAAGATCATTGTAGCTCATACCCTCCAATCACCTCCTCAAGGGGTGACCTGATAGAAGTATATAAAATTATGAAAGGCATAGAAATGGTAGACAGTCACACCTTTTCCCCATTATGGGAATATCAAAGAATAGAGGCTTCACTTTAAGGTGAAAGGGGCAAAGTTTAACGATGTGTGGGGCATGTTTTATAAACAGAGGGTGGTGGGTGTCTGGAACGTGCTGCCAGGAATGGTAGTGGAGGCAGATACGATAGTGGTGCTTAAGATGCTTTTAGGAAGGCACAAAATGCAGGAATAACTCAGCAGGACAGGCAGCATCTCTAGTCGTCTCAGGTCGAGACCCTTCTTTAGCCAACTGTGTTTTTAGATAGGCACGTTGATATGCAGGGAATGGATGGACATGGAACATGCAGGGAGAGGTGTTTAGTTTATCTTGGCTTTATGTTTGGCAAGGACGTGGTGGGCCAAAGGGCCTGTTTCTGTGCCGTACTATATTCTATGACAAATACTCATTGCCGTACAGGTGAAGTGTCCCATTTGGAAATCAAATAACTGCAGATGTTGGATACTGTCAATAACATTTGGAAATGTTGAAAATACTTCCCAAGTTAGGCAGCGTCTTTGGAGAGAAAAAGACACAGAAGTATTCGAATTATTAGAATGAATGGCATGGGTGAATTGCTAACGCTGTTTCCTTCTTCATAGATGTTTCCTGGCCCATTGAGTACTTGCAGTACTTTCTGCTATTATTATGGACCTTTAAAGTGCAGGTTATGGCTGAGAATAAATTAAGAGCTTTTCAAGAAATAGTCTAAAGTAGTGAACTGGGTATTGTGTACGATTGGTATTTGATTATGCTTCTCGTAAGCAACTATTAGAAAATGAAGACAAATTATTGATTTAGTTTAGTTGAGAGCTGCAGTGTGGAAACAGGCCCTTCGGCCCACTGGGTCTGTGCTGACCAGCGATCACCTCATACACTAGCATTATCCTGTAAACTATGAACAATTTACAATCTTTACCAAAGTCAATTAATCTAGAAACCTGAACGTCTTTGGAGTGTGGGAGGAAACTGGAGCATCCAAGGAAAACCCACGCGGTCACGGGGAGAATGTACAAACTCCGTACTGGCAGACCCCCATAGTCAGGTTCGAAACCAGGTCTCTGGTGCTGTGAGGCAACCACTCCACCGCTGGTGATGAAACTGGCTGTGTGGCAGGTGAGAGTGGGGATAATTGGCAGTCAAGTTGGTGGGATATTGGAAGTAGGACAGTACAGCTCAGGAACAAGCCTTTCGGCCCACAATGTCTGTGTTGAACATGATGTCAAGACCAACTCTTATCTACCTGCACGTGATCCATATCCCCCCATTCCCTACAAATCCATGCCTATCTAAAAGTATCTTAAATGCCATCACCATTCCTGGTAGCCTTGCAGGCTTCCAGATGGTGGCCGTGGCAGGTAGAAAGAAAGGCCACTGCTGGTGAGCGAGCTGAAGCTTATCCCCGGATGGCCATAAGACATTGGTGAGACCACATTTGGAGCACTGTAAAAAACACAGTGTTGGAGTAACTCAGCGGATCACGAGTATGTTGCCAGCACTCGAGGGCATGAGCTATGGGGAGAGGTTGGGCAGGCTAGGACTTTATTCCTTGGAGTGCAGTAGGCTGAGGGGAGGTATATAAAATCATGGGGGGAATAGATAGGTTGACTGCACAGTCTTTTGCCCAGAGTAGGGGAATGAGGAACTAGAGGCCATAGCTTTATGGTGAAAGGGGAAAGATTCAATAGGATTTAATAGGTATTCTGCCAAAGATGTGCGGGATTGTCGGTTAATTAGCCCTCCATATATTTCAGTGTGTAGGGAGTGGATGAGGAAATGGGATGACGTAGAACTAGTGTGAACGGGTGATCAATGGTTAGTGTGGACTTGGAACGTCCTATTTCCATTCTATATATCTAAACTCTAAATCTAAACTTAGAGTCATAGTTGTACAGCACAGCAAAGTGCACTTCTTCAAATTGATTCAAGATTTGCTTAGTCACTTAGCTAGGTTAGTTTAGAAACATAGAAAATAGGTGCAGGCGTTGGCTATTCGGCCCATCGAGCCACTACCGCCATTCAATATGATCATGGCTGATCATCAAAATCGGTACCCTGTTCCTGCCTTCTCCCCATATCCCTTGATTCCATTAGCCCTAAGAGCTATATCTAACTCTCTCTTGAAACATCCAGTGAATTGGCCTCCACTGCCTTCTATGGCAGAAAATTCCACAGATTCACACCCTTCTGGGTGGAAATGTGTTTTCTCATCTCAGTCCTAAATGTCCTCCCCTTATTCTTAAACAGTGACCACTGGTTCTGGACTCCCACAACATTGGCATTTTTTTTTCCTGCATCTAGCCTGTCCAATCCCTTAGGAATTTTATATGCTTCTATAAGATCCCGTCTAATCCTAAATTCCAGTGAATATAAGCCTAGTCGATACATTCTTTCAACATATGTCGGTCCCACCATCCCGGGAATCAACCTGGTGAACCTACGCTGCACTCCCTCAATAGCAAAAATGTCCTTCCTCAAATTAGGAGACCAAAACTGCACACAATGCTTCAGTTGTGGTCTCACCAGGGCCCTGTACAACTGCATTAGGGCCTCCTTGTTCATCAACTCAAATCCTCTCGCAATGAAGGCCAACATGGTATTAGCTGTACCGGCATGCTTACTTTCAGTGACTGATGTACAAGGACACCCAGGTCTCGTTGCACCCCCCCTTCTCCTAATCTGACACCATTCAGATAATAATCTGCCTTCTTGTTCTTGCCACCAAATTGGATAACCTGACATTTATCCACATTATACTGCATCTGCCATGCATCTGCCTACTCACCCAACCTCTCCAAGTCACCCTGCATCCTCGTAGCATCCTCCTCGCGGCTCACACTGCCACCCATCCTCAATCTTGGTGATGTTACATTTAATTCCTTCGTCTAAGTCGTCAATATGTACTGTATTGTAAATAACTGGGGTCCCAACACTCAACCTTGTAGCACCCCACTAGCCACCGCCTGCTATTCTGAAAAGGACGTTAATTCCTACTCTTTGCTTCCTGTCTGCCAACCAGCTCTCTATCCATGTCAATACCCTAACCCCCAATACCATGTTCCCTAATTTTGCTCACTAATCTGTTGTGTGGGACCGTGTCAAAAGCTTGTTGAAAGTCCAGATACACCACATCCACTGGCTCTCCCTTATCTATTCTATTTGTTACATGTTACAAATTGTTACATGTTACATTGTTTATTGTTACATGTACCAGCGTACAATGAAAAGCTCTTGTTGATTGCTATCCAGTCAGCGGAAAGATGATATCTATATATGACAATCGAGCCATCCACAGTGTACAGATACATGATAAAGGGAATAATGTGAATAACGTTTAGTGCAAGATAAAGTCCAGTATACCCGATCAAAAATAGTTGAAGGCTCTCCAATGTGGTAGATGGTAGCTCAGGACTGCTCTCTAGTTGTTGGTAGGATGGTTCAGTTGCCTGATAACTGCCGGGAAGAAACTATCCCTGATTCTGGAGGTGTGTGTTTTCCTACTTCTGTACCTCTTGGGAGTGTAGAGAGAGTGGCCTGGGTGAGACTGGTCTTTGATTATTCTGGTTTCCTTGCCGAGGCAGCGTGAAGTATAGATGGAGTCAATGGAACGTTTTGGTTATTCAGTTTGGGTTATGAAATAAAAATGCTGCCTGTTTGTACATATTAACTGTACATACAGTATATATTAACTGCAGTCACAGTTTGCCAAGAAGTACTTAAAGGAGCACCTACAGTTCTGGAAAAAGGTCTTGCGGACAGATGAGACAAAGATTAACTTATATCAGAGCAATGGCAAGAGCAAAGTATGGAGGAGAGAAAGAACTGCCCAAGATCCTAAGCATACCACCTCATCTGTGAAACATGGTGGTGGGGGTGTTATGGCCTGGGCATGTATGGCTGCTGAAGGTACTGGCTCACTTATCTTCATTGATGATACAACAGCTGATGGTAGTAGCATAATGAATTCTGAAGTGGAAAGACACATCCTATCTGCTCAAGTTCAAACAAATGCCTCAAAACTCATTGGCCGGCAGTTCATTCTACAGCAAGACAATGATCCCAAACATACTGCTGAAGCAACAAATGAGTTTTTCAAAGATAAAAAATGGTTAATGCTTGAGTGGCCAAGTCAATCACCCGATCTGAACCCAATTGAGCATGCCTTTTATATGCTGAAGAGAAAACTGAAGGGGACTAGCCCCCAAAACAAGCATAAGCTAAAGATGGCTGCAATACAGGCCTGGCAGAGCATCACCAGGGAAGACACCCAGCAACTGGTGATGTCCATGAATCGCAGACTTCAAGCAGTCATTGCATGCAAAGGATATGCAACAAAATACTAAACATGACTACTTTCATTTACATGACATTGCTGTGTCCCAAACATTATGGTGCCCTAAAATGGAAGGGACTAAGTATAAACACTGCTGTAATTTCTACAAGGTGAAACCAAAAATGCATAAAAATACCCTTTGTTAAAATCTGACAATGTGCACTTTAACCACATGTGATTTTTATCTATTACAAATCTCAAATTGTGGAGTAGGGGGGCACATAAATAAATGATGGCCAAACATTATGGAGGGCGCTGTAGAAGATACATAGAACAAACAAACAAATGAATGAAAGAAATGCAAAAAGCAAAGATGATCAAGGAAAGGTAGAGCCCACAATGGTCCATTGTTTGCTGTGGGGAAGGTGGTAATGAGTGATGCAAACAGCGAGTCTGGGTTAAAAGCTGGAGAGCAGGAGGAACCACAGTAGGGGTGCAGCGACCTCTCGTTGGAGAGAGGAGAACTTCTTCAAAGTATTCAGTGGACCAGACAAAATGTGTAAGAAGGAACTGCAGATGCTGGTTTACACTGATACATCTGTTCCCACGGCACATAAATGAGAGGAGTGAGCCATAGTGGGCAAGAGATTGCAACAGCAGGATGTGTTCCTATTGTATGTAATCATCCAAGCATGCATTGAAACCCCTTTAATTATGAATAATGGATGCACGATAATTTATTGAAATGCTCACAGCATTTTATTTTAATCTTTCCTGCTTCATCCACTGTGGAGGTGGGTGTAACATGCTATGATAGCAATAATATTCTCATTTTCTAAATCTCTCTTATAATTTGTTTCAGTTCACAGGCGGCAGTTTAGCTGTGGTGGGTTGGAATTTACAAGCAAGTTGTTCAAGTGTAGCCTTTGGTCTCATAAGAAGTAGAAGTGGGGCGACACAGTGGCGCTGCGGTAGAGCTGCTGCCTCACAGCGCCAGAGACCTGGGTTCAATCCCGACTACGGATGCTGTCTTTACGGAGTTTGCTTTCCCTGTGACCATGTGGGTTTTCTCCGGGTGCTCCGGTTTCATAGAGACATAGAAAATAGGTGCAGGAGTAGGCCATTCAGCCCTTCGAGCCTGCACCGCCATTCAATATGATCATGGCTGATCATCCAACTCAGTATCCTGTACCTGCCTTCTCTCCATACCCCCTGATCCCTTTAGCCACAAGGGCCACATCTAACTCCCTCTTAAATATAACCAATGAACTGGCCTCAACTACCTTCTGTGGCAGAGATTTCCAGAGATTCACCACTCTTTGTGTGAAAAATGTTTTTTCTCATTTTGGTCCTAAAAGATTTCCCCCTTATCCTTAAACTGTGACCCCTTGTTCTGGACTTCCCCAACATCGGGAACAATCTCCCTGCATCTAGCCTGTCCAACCCCTTAAGAATTTTGTAAGTTTCTATAAGATCCCCCCTCAATCTTCTAAATTCTAGCAAATTTATTTCCTACCACACTCCAAAGATGTACAGGTCTGCAATTAATTAGCTTCAGTAAAATTGTAAATTGCCCCTAGTGTGTAGGATAGTGCTAGTGTAGGGGGTGATCGCTGGTCGGTGCAGACTCTGTAGGCTGAAAGGACCTGTTTCTTTAAACAAAACAATTCAATTAATTATCCATGTTGACCAAGTTGGCGTACTGAGCTAGTCCTATTTGCCTGTATTTGGTCCATATCCCACTAAAGTTTAGTTTTATATTTAGTTTTAAAGATACAATGTGAAAACAGACTTAATGGCCCATCGAGTCCATGCCGAACCGCAATCATCCGTACACCGGTTCTATCCTACATGCTCGGGATAATTTATAGAAGCCAATTAAAGTACAAACCTGCACGTCTTTGTGCTGTGGGAGGGAATCGGAGCACCTGGAGAAAACCCACATGGTCCCAGGGAGAATGTACAAACTCCACACACACAGACAGCTCCCGTAGTTAGGATCGAACCCGAGTCTCTCGCAATGTGAGGTAGCACCTCTACCGCTACACCACTGTGCCACCTCTTTTTATTAATATATATCTGTCCAAATGTCCTTTAAATGTCTTAATTGTATCTGCTTCTGGCAGATCATTCCAGATACCGACTATCCTCTGAGTGAAAAGGTTGTTTCCGAGGACCTTCTTAAATTTCTCCCTGGGTCACACTGCCAGGAGTGGTGGCAGAGGCAGATGCAATATAATACAATACAATAATACTTTATTAGCCAAGTATGTTTTGCAACATACGAGGAATTTCATTTGCCAATCACTCATACAAATAAAAAGCAACAGAGCTCACAAAATACATTTTAACATAAATATCCACCACTGTGACTCTTCCACCTTCCTCGCTGTGATGGAAGGCGAGAACAAAAGTTCAATCTCTTCCCCTCCTTGTCCTCCCGCTGTCGGGGGCCTCGAGCCTTCCATTGATGGGACGATCTTACTCGTGTAGCCGACAGTCAGACCCTCCTCGTTGGGGCAATCAAGCTCCTGCATCAGGGGGATCTCAGCTTCCCCCACGCTGGCGATCTGACCCCGGGTCAGGGCTGTCGAACCTTCTGCGTTGTTGGAGCTCCCGTCTCTCTACCTGAGACTGCGAGCCCTTGATGTTAAAGTCCACAGGCTGGGTAGTTGGAGCGATCCCAAGCAAAGGATCGACTCTGATGGTAAGCCCATGCACCCCGCAGTGGGGCCCAAAGTCAGTCCCGGACGAGGCTTCCAGCTCCACGATGTGAGACCGCAGAGCGACCGGAGGTATGACCAAGTTTCCCCCGACCCCCTCTCCCACCCCCCACATAAAACAAACCAGAGAACATTTACACAAACTTTAAAACACACTAAAAATAAAAAGACGAAAAAACAGGCTGTTGGCGAAGCTGCCAATTGTGTGGCTCCCCGGTGGGTGAAATACAAGAGGCTTTGAAGGTCTCGACCCGAAACGTCATCTATTCCTTTTCTCCAGAGATGCTGCCTGACCCGCTGAGTTACTCCAGCATTTTGTGTCTATCTTCTTTTAGATAGGCTCATGGATATGCAGGGAATGGGGGAAATATGGATCACGTGCAGGCAGAGGAGATTAGTTTAACTTGGCATCATGTTCGGCACGGACATTGTGGGCCGATGGGCATGTCCCTGTGCTGTACTGTTCTATGTTCTGTGTAAACGATGTATACTCGGCATTATGAAATTAATGGTGGCTCTGATTCCTGTTTAAACTGATCACACTTTTATGAAGTACCTTTAAAACGTCAAAACTGCTCAGTTCCCGAAGAACAAAAAGACAAGTGGCAGTCTAAAAAATGACTAGTTTACACAATGACTATGGAATAGTTGTGACCCAAATCTCAAGAGCTATACAATTTTATAAAGTCATTTAAGCAAAAATGTTAATGAGATCTGAATGATAATTGTGGCTTATATAAATATCCTGAGCTCACAGCAACTCAATCATACAAATGATTTTGTAAGTGTCAAGTATCAAGAGAGTTTACTTGTCATTTGTACTAGGGACATCAATGGAATCCTTGTGCAGACGCTGGTTTAAGTTGAAGGTAGACACAAAATGCTGGAGTAACTCAGCGGGACAGGCAGCATCTCTGGGGAGAAGGAATGGGTGACATTTCCCATTCCTTCTCTCCAGAGATGCTGCCTCTCCCGCTGAGTTACTCCAGCATTTTGTGTCTACCTTCAATGGAATTCTTGCTTGCTGCAGCTTTACAGACTCATTAACACAACGGCACACAAATAAACATACAATGAATAATACAATACATAATCAGCAATACTAGGTAACATAAAAACATAGAAACATAGAAATTAGGTGCAGGAGTAGGCCATTCGGCCCTTCGAGCCTGCACCGCCATTCAATATGATCATGGCTGATCATCCAACTCAGTATCCCGTACCTGCCTTCTCTCCATACCCTCTGATCCCCTTAGCCACAAGGGCCACATCTAACTCCCTCTTAAATATAGCCAATGAACGGGCCTCGACTACCCTCTGTGGCAGAGAGTTCCAGAGATTCACCACTCTCTGTGTGAAAAAAGTTCGTCTCATCTTGGTTTTAAAGGATTTCCCCCTTATCCTTAAGCTGTGACCCCAGCCATGATCATATTGAATGGCGGTGCAGGCTCGAAGGGCCGAATGGCCTACTCCTGCACCTAATTTCTATGTTTCTATGTCCTGGACTTCCCCAACATCGGGAACAATCTTCCTGCATCTAGCCTGTCCAACCCCTTAAGAATTTTGTAAGTTTCTATAAGATCCCCTCTCAATGTCCTAAATTCTAGAGAGTATAAACCAAGTCTATCCAGTCTTTCTTCATAAGACAGTCCTGGCATCCCAGGAATCAGTCTGGTGAACCTTCTCTGCACTCCCTCTATGGCAATAATGTCCTTCCTCAGATTTGGAGACCAAAATTGTACGCAATACTCCAGGTGTGGTCTCACCAAGACCCTGTACAACTGCAGTAGAACCTCCCTGCTCCTATACTCAAATCCTTTTGCTATGAAAGCTAACATACCATTCGCTTTCTTCACTGCCTGCTGCACCTGCATGCCTACTTTCAATGACTGGTGTACCATGACACCCAGGTCTCGCTGCATCTCCCCTTTTCCTAGTCGGCCACCATTTAGATAATAGTCTACTTTCCTGTTTTTGCCACCAAAATGGATAACCTCACATTTATCCACATTAAACTGCATCTGCCATGCTTCTGCCCACTCACCCAGCCTACCCAAGTCACCTTGCAGTCTCCTAGCATCCTCCTCACAGCTAACACTGCCCCCCAGCTTAGTGTCATCCGCAAACTTGGAGATATTGCCAAACATTTGCCCACTCACCCAGCCTATCCAAGTCACCTTGCAGTCTCCTGGCATCCTCCTCACAGCTAACACTGCCCCCCAGCTTAGTGTCATCCGCAAACTTGGAGATATTGCCTTCAATTCCCTCATCCAGGTCATTAATATATATTGTAAATAGCTGGGGTCCCAGCACTGAGCCTTGCGGTACCCCACTAGTCACTGCCTGCCATTGTGAAAAGGACCCGTTTACTCCTACTCTTTGCTTCCTGTTTACCAGCCAGTTCTCTATCCACATCAATACTGAACCCCCAATGCCTTGTGCTTTAAGTTTGTATACTAAACCAGACCATAATAGCCTAGTCATAGAGCCATACAGTGTGGAAGCAGGCTTTTGGGCCCAAATTACCCATGCTGACCAAGGTTCCCCATCTGCATTAGTCCCATCTGCCTACGATGGTGATCAAAGTACAATGAAAAGCTTTTGTTGTGAGCTAGCTAGTCGGCAGAAAGACTACACATGATTACAATCGAGCCATCCACAGTGCACAGATACATGATAAAGGGAATAACGTTTAGTGCACGATAAAGTCCAGTAAAGTCTGATTAAAGATAGTCTGAGGGTGTCCAATTAGGTAGTTGGGAGGTAGACTAAAGTGCTGGAGAAACTCAGCGGGTGCGGCAGCATCTATGGAGCGAAGGAAATAGGCAACGTTTCCGGCCGAAACCCTTCTTCAGACTGATGTGGGGTGAGGGGGGAAGAAAAAAGGAAGAGGAGGAGCCAGAGGGCTGAGGAGACAATAAGGGCTAACAGAAATTGGAGAAGTCAATGTTCATGCCGCTGGGGTATAAACTGCCCAAGCGGAATATGAGGTGCTGCTCTTCCAATTATCCGGTGGTGCTCACTCTGGCCATGGAGGAGGCCCAGGACATAAAGGTCGGATTTGGGATGGGAGGGGGAGTTGAAGTGCTTAGCCACCGGGAGATCAGGTTGGTTACTGTGGACCGAGCGGAGGTGTTCGGCGAAACGATCGCCAAGCCTACGCCTGGTCTCACCGATGTAAATCAGCTGACATCTAGAGCAGCGGATGCAATAGATGAGGTTGGCAGAGGTGCAGGTGAACCTCTGTCGCATCTGGCACCTGCATATGGTAGTTGGGAGGTCAGGACTGCTCTGTAGTTGGTGAGAGGACGGTTCAGTTTCCTGATAACAGCTGGGAAAAAACTGTTCCTGATTCTGGAGGTGGGCGTTTTCACAATTCTGTACCTCTTGCCTGATGAGAGCGGGGAGAAGGAGTGACCAGGGTGAGACTGGTCCTTGATTATACCAGTGGCCTTTCCGAGGCAGCGTGAAGTGTAGATGGAGTCAATGGAAGGAAGGTTCGTTTGTGTGGTTTCTCTCCTATCCATGCACTTGACCAATTGTCTTTGAAATATTGTGATAATACCTGGCTCAGCTACCTCCTCCGGCAGCTCGTTCCATATACTCAACACCCTCTGTGTGAAAAAGTTGCCCCTCAGGTTGCTATAAAATCCTTCTCCCCCTCAACTTAAACCTATGTCCTCCGGCTCTTCGTTTTTGAAGTTAAGAGAGGCACGAGTGTCTTATTCTCAAATGCGCCAAAACAGAACAATGAAACTCTTACATGTTCCAGTCTGACCCTTCCAGTCTGAAGCAGGGTCCCGACCCAAAACGTCCCCTATCCGTATTCTCCAGAGATGCTACCTGACCCGCTGAGATACTCCAGCACTTTGTGTACTTTTGTGTATTAACCAGCATCTGCAGTTCTTTGTTTTTACAATAAATTCGTACTTGAAGCAGCAGAACAACTTGTTTTAAAACACAATACTGAATGGAAAATAATAATAATCAACAAAAGATGAATAAATTAAAAAACCCAAATGGCGCAAAAACCAAAGCAAAGTCAGAAGCCCCTAATGTCAAAGCCAGAAGCCCAGGCAATTTTGTCGTTTAGATAATGTTGGGTAGTATGCAAGACCCTGATGGTTGTTGGAACAAATCTGTTCTTGAGGACAAGATGTCCACCTTTAAAATGGGTACTGAGTTTTCCTTAATTCTGCATCATCTGAAATTATCGTCTTGATTGGTGAACTTGCGGGATATTAATTTGCATTTATACCTCTTGTACCTTCTACCTGATGGTAGGAGTGAAATGGGAGCATGGCCAGGATGGTGTGGGTCTCTGATGATGCTGGCTGTCTTTTTGAGACAGCAACTCCGATAGATCTCTTTGATGGTGGGGAGGTCAGTACCCGTGATGGACCAGACAGTGTCCACCACTCTCTGTAATCTCCTTCGTTCCTGGGCGTTCGAGTTGCCGAACTAGGCCACGATGCAACCAGTCATTATGCCATCTACCGTACAACTGTAAACGTTCAGTTGGGTACACAGTGACAGAGGATAGTGCTTGATTAATTATACATTAGTGTACTTTTCATCTCAGTCATCTTCTTTTAGTAAGCACGGTTCTACTGGAGAGATGAAGCACAAAGGATATATTTTGCAAAGGACACTCGTGTGGAGCTGTGACCATTGAGTTCAGTTGAAGGATGTAAATGATGGGAGCTTCACTCTCTCGGTTTGCCATCGGTCTCCACAAAACTCCTGCCTTCTCATTCTCCAAGAACTTGATTAAGTAGCTGTCTTAAAGCATGCTGAAACCTAGTCAGTACACACTAGAGTTGCTGAAGCTATACCATTTACCAGCTGGTAAAAGATTATTTTGAGATTCAGTACAGGTGCTCCAGTTTCCTCCCACATCCCAAAGACATGCAGGTTTGCGGGTGAATTGGCCTTCTGTAAATTGCAGAGGGACAGAACCATTTGGCCCACCAAATCCACACAGACACTAGTTCTGCATTATCCCACTTTCTCTCCCAATTTACAGAGGGCCAATTAGCCCACAAGCCCACATGGACATGTCTTTGGAATGTGGGAAGAAACCGGAGCACCTGGAGGAAACCCTTGCGGTCACAGGGAGAACGTTCACTGTGGTGGATGTTAAATTTGTGTTGATTGTGTGTTTTTGTCATTTTTTAAAATTATATGTATGACTGCAGGGAAACAAAATTTCGTTCAGACCGAAAGGTCTGAATGACAATAAACGAATCTAATCTAATCTAATCTAATCTAATCTAAACGTGCAAACTCCACACACGCAGACAGCACCTGTAATCAG
The DNA here is from genome assembly GCF_028641065.1 of Leucoraja erinaceus. Taxonomy (NCBI): domain Eukaryota; kingdom Metazoa; phylum Chordata; class Chondrichthyes; order Rajiformes; family Rajidae; genus Leucoraja; species Leucoraja erinaceus. Next base: position 23,243,192 of record NC_073387.1, read on the forward strand.
GATCAAACCCTGGTCTCTGGCGCTGTGAGTCAGCGGTTCTACCAGCTGAGCCTCTGTGTCACTATTATATTTTTCTAATTCATTTTACTCGGTTCTCATAAAACTTGATGAAGTAGCTCTTGGATCATGCAGAAACCTAGTCGGTATACACAGGAATTGCTGATACTCAACTATTTACCAGCTGGAAGAAGTTCTGGAGGACAGAACCTATAGGTTTATAGGTTTACAGAGGACATAGAATAGTATAGCACATGAACAGGCCCTTCGGCCCACAATGGGATGGCACAGCGGCCCAGCGGTAGAGTTGCTGCTTCACACGCCAGAGACCCGAGTTCGATCCTGACCTCCTGTGCTGCGTGTACAGAATTTGCACATTCTCCCTGTGACCATGTGGGCTTTCTCTGGCTGCTCTGGTTTTTCCCCACATTCCAAAGGCGTGCGGGTTTGTAGGTTAATTGGACCTGTGCAAATTCCCCTTAATGTGTTGGGAGTGGATGAGAAAGTGGGATCACGTGGAACTAGTGTGAACGGGTGCTTAATGGTCGGGTGGACCCAATGGGCTGAACGGCCTGTTTCCATGCTGTATCTCCAAACTAAATCTCTAAATTAAACACCATTCAAAAGACATTTGTACAGGTACGCAGATAGGAAAGATATAGGATACGAGCCAATAATATGGAGAATTCAACATTCATACCAATGATAGACACAAAGTACTGGAGTAACTCAGCGGGTCAGGCAACATCTCTGGATAAAAGATGTTTCGGGTTGGCCCCTTTCTCAGCCCAAAACCCATCCTCTTCCTCAACATTCGGTACCCAAGCAGAATATAGAAGGATGAGGAGGGGAACCTCATTGAAACTTACCAAACAGTGAAAGGCCTTGATAGATTAGATGTGGAGAGGATGTTTCCACTAGTGGGAGAGTCTAAGACCAGAGGGCACAGCCTCAGAATAAAAGGATGTACCTTCAGAATGGAGATGAGCAGGGTGTTGGATCTGTGGAATTCATTGCCACAGACGGCTTTGTCTTCTTGCGTATGGCGTGCACAGCCTAAAGTTGTAGGACAACTTGTTCTATTTGATATTATTTGATTGTGCACGCCGAGTTGATTGCGTTCATTGAAACAGGGCGGACCACGTGAAGGTTACAATCTCCCACCCCGCCACAGACGACAGTGGAGGCCAAGTCATTGGGTATTTTTAAGGTGAAGATTGAAAGATTCGTGCTTAGTACAGGTGTCGGGGGGGCTATCGGGAGAAGGCAGGAGAATGTGAAGGAGTGCAAAAGATAGATCAGCCATGAGTGAATTGTGGAATAGATTTGATGGGCCAAATGGCCTAATTCTGCTCCAATAATTTTTGAACTTATGAATGAGGTGCTATACCTCCAGTTTGTGTGTGGCCTCACTTTGGCAATGGAGGAGGCTCAGGCCGGAGGGTGAAGGGAAGTTAAAATGTTTGGCAACCGGGAAATCCAGCAGGCCCTGGCGTAAATGTTCGGCAAAACAGTCGCCGAGTCTACACGGACCACTAATGAGTGCAAGTGTGAACATTCTTTACTGTGTTGTGCTTTACCTGACCAATAATGCTATTGCGTTATACGCCACTGGCTGTCTCCATGGTGACAAGCGAGAATGACACACAATTAATGAATTTGAGTAAAATCACTGAGGCAAACCGTGCTTCAGAATCGCCTGAATAAATCTAGAACGTTCTGAGAAAAATAATTGTACACTGGCGCAGTAATCGCAAGTGATATATTTTCTCCATGAAGTTGCTAGATGTACAGATTAACTAGTACTTGTATTATTGATCAGCCTGGTAAAGATGGATTACCTGAAATTGTAAAAGCTGCTCTTTAAATTTGAGCATTTGATTCCCCCCATTTGTATTCTCGTGTGTCAGACGCCGTGTAGCTCGCTGTTTGGCTTCTGTCGTCGTCCAACATGTTGATAGAATTGGTCGCCCGACGCGTCACAGAGTGCATCGTGTCGTTGTTTCCGGGGATCGCCACGAGGAAGCTTCTGTCATGATCCCCATTCCCCCCTTTAATTGAGTGAGATAAATATATTGACACAGAAAGCGTACTGTTAGGTTGCATAGACACAAAATGCTGGAGTAACTCAGCGGGATAGGCAACATCTATGGAGAGAAGGAATGTGTGACATTTCAGGTCGAGACCCTTCTTCGGTTTGATGTCAAGGGAGTGGGCGGTACATAGATAAGGATGTGTATAGATAAGGAAGTGTGAGGTGTGGAAACAGAACAAAGGGAATAGAGTTCAAGGAAAATGTAGAATAGATTAATAATTGGGAGAAGGTAGCAACAAAGCAAACAGATAAAATGTAGTGGGAGACAGTAAACTGGTCGGAGAACTGGGAAGGGGAGGGGGTGCCGAGAGAGGGGAAGCAAGGGCTACTTCAAATTAGAGAAGTCAATGTTCATACTGCTCAGTGTAAGCTGCCCAAGCGCAATATGAGGTGCTGTTCCTCCAATTTGCTCTGGGCCTCACTCCGACAATGGAGGAGGCCCAGGACAGAAGGGTCAGTGTGGGAATGGGAAGGGGAGTTAAAATGTTGAGCAACCGGGAGGTCTGGTAAGTTTAGGCGGACAGAGCGGAGGTGTTCAGCGAAACGATCGCCGAGCCTGTGCTTGGTCTCGCCGATATACAGGAGTCCACACCTGGAACAGCGGATACAGTAGATGAGGTTGGAGGAGTTGCAAGTCAACCTCTGCCACACCTGAAAAATTGTCGGGGTCCTTGGACGGAGTCGAAGGGGGAGGTAAAGTGACAGGTGTTGCATCTCCTAGCGGTTGCAGGGTAAAGTACCTGGGGAGGGGGTGGTTAGGGTGGGAAGGGACGAGTTGACCAGGGAGTTGCGGAGGGAACGGTCTCTGTGGAAAGTAGTGGGTTCCCGTTGGAGGTGCTGTATGCAACGGCTGATGGGATGGAAGGTAAGGACAGGGGGGACTCTGTCCCTGTTACAAATGGGGGGGAGGGGGAACAACGGCGAAGCTGCAGGATATTGAGGAGACCCTAGTGAGGGCCTCATCTATAATGGAAGAGGGGAACCCCTGTTCCCTAAAGAATGAGGACATCTCTGATCACCTGGTACGGAACACCTCATCCTAGGCGCAGATGCGGCGTAGATGGGAGTAGGAGATAGAGTCTTTACAGGAAGCAAGGTGGGAAGAAGTGTTGTCTTGATAGCTATGGGAGTCAGTGGGTTTATAATAGATGTCAGTTGATAGTTTGTCTCCTGTGATGGAGACGGTGAGATCAAGTTAGTTGATAGTTTGTCTTTCGGGGTTTGTACTGCCGGGTTGCATCACAGCTTAGTTTGGGAACAGCTCTGCCCAAACCCGTAAGAAATTGCAGAAAGTTTAGGATGTGGTCCAGTCCATCACACAGACCAGACTCCCCACCATTGACTCCATCTACAAATCACGCTGCCTTGGGAAAGCAGCCAACATAATGTCCCTGTCCCATCCCGGTCATTCCTTCTCCCCGCCCACATACGGTGGAAGGTTCAGAAGCTTGAAAGCAAAGATCTTATAGATAGTAAGATAGTGCACTCGACGAAAAAGACATAGTAGGGTCATGGGCAGATTCATGGGTAATCTTCGGCCCCATTTCCATAACCGGCTTCCGTCTCCGCACTCCCGTCTTTGCTTTGGCCATGGCGTCCACATCTTGTGAACAGTGTGATCAAATGAATTACAGAGTGCAAGTTTAATACAAACATCAACTCAAACGCAGCACATGAGCCATTTAAAAAGAGATTTAAAAAAAAAACGTTAAAAAAAGAAGAAAAGAACATTAAAAAAAGAAAATTAACAGAATTGTAATTTATTGACATATTAATCATTAACAAAAAATAGCAGAATTATGAATAATGGGTCTAACACTATATCACACACACAAATTGTTCCCCCGCAACGCTGATTACACTGCGAGAGGGATATACATAGTCGTGTCGGGTCGGGTTTACTGAAATGGCCGACGAAATGGCTGACGTTCCGCTCCGTAGCGTACTACACGTCAGCCCATTGGTTTTAGCAGGAGTGCACTATCTTGCTTGCTATAGGATCTTTGCTTGAAAGTGCGCATCACCAGACTCAGGAACAGCTTCTTGCCCTCAGCTTCTTGCCCTCTGAATGGTCCTTCCATATGCTGAGTTTAGTTTTGTTTAGTTCATTCTTACGTGTACTGAGGTACAGTGAAAAGCTTTTGTTTCGTACGAACCAGTCGAGCCATCCCCAGTGCACAGATACATGATCAAGGGAATAACATGAATAATGTTTAGTGCAAGATAAAGCCAGTGAAGTACGATCAAAAACAGTCCGAGGGTCTCCAATGAGGTAGATAGTAGTTTACACAGAAAAGTGGAGAAACTCAGCTGCAGCATCTATGGATTGATAGCAACGTTTCGGGCCGAAACCCTTCTTCAGACTGATCAGGGGTGGGGGTGGGTGGGGACAAGAAAGGGAAAAGGAGGAGTAGCCGGAAGGCTGGAGGGTTGCGGACAGCAGGGGACTGAGGAAGGGGAGGGACAGCAAGGACTAACAGAATTGGAGAAGTCGATGTTTGCCCCCGGGGTGCAGACTCCCCAAACGGAATATGATCTGTTCCTCCAATTTTGTGCTGCTCGCTGTGGCCATGGAGGAGACCCAGGACAGAGAGGTCGGAGACGGAGTGGAGAGTGGGGAGTTGAAGTGCTGAGATCAGCTAGGTTATTGGATCGAGCGGAGGTGTTCGGCGAAACGATCGCCCAACCTCCGCTTGGTCTCACCGATATAGATCTGCTGACATCTAGAGCAGCGGACGCAATAGATGAGGTTGGAAGAGATGCAGGTAAACCTCTGTCGCACCTGGAACGATTGCTTGGGTCCCTGAAAGGAGTTGAGGGGGGAGGTAAAGGGACAAGTGTTGCATCTGCTGCGGCCGCAAGGGAAAGTGCCCGGGGAGGGGGTGGACCGAGAGGGAAGGGAAGAATTGACAAGGGAGGTATGGAGGGAGCGGTCTTTGCGGAAGGCAGATATGGGGGGAGATGGGAAGATGTGGCCAGTAGTGGGGTCACGTTGGAGGTGGCGAAACTGACGGAGGATTATTTTTTGTATGTGATGGCTGGTGGGGTGAAAGGTGAGGACTAGGGGGACTCGGCCCTTGTTGCGAGTGCGGGGATGGGGAGAGAGAGCAGTGTTGCGGGGTATGGAAGAGACCCTGGTGCGAGCCTCATTTATGGTGGAGGAGGGGAACCCCCGTTCCCTGAATAGTGAGGACATTTCAGATGTCCTGGTGTGGAACGCCTCATCCGTGGAGCAGATACGGCGTAGACGGAGGAATTGGGAGTAGGGGATGGAGTCCTTACAGGAAGCAGGGTGGGAAGAAGTGTAGTCCAGATGCAACGTTTCGGGCCGAAACCCTTCTTCAGACCCTTCTTCTTCCCCATAGATGCTGCTGCACCCGCTGAGTTTCTCCAGCTTTTCTGTGTAACCTTCGATTCTCCAGCATCTGTTCCCTCTTTAACACGAGGTAGATAGTAGTTCTGGACTGCTGTCTAGTTATTGATAGGTTGGTTCAGTTGCCTGATAAGGCTAGGGAACTGGCTGATTCACCTCTACCCCATTGCGGACATTGGACTTTGTCTCTGGAACTGGTGCGCTACAGTGCTGGCAACTATATTCTGCTCTCTGTATCTTCCTCTTTGTTCTACCTCTTGCACTTGATTATATTTACGTATAGTATTATCTGATCTGATTGGATCGCATGCAACACAAAGCTTTTCACTGTAAATGAGTACACGTGACAATAATAAACCTGAATCCAAACATAACGAGCTGCCTCTTTCAATAGAGTTCATCCTGTTAAAAGCATACCTGACTTTCCATAATCCCAGCGGCTTTGTGAGAGTACCTACAGGATGTAGATCGCAGCAGAAAATTCCCCTTGTGGTATCGTACAATTCTATACCACTGATCAGAGACTGGTCCTGGCTATCCAGTGTGCATCAGTATATCTAGACCGCAGCGCCATTAATCTGAAACCTAATTAATCATTATGTTTAAGCAGCGTGGTGTTTCATCCTTGAAATCAATATCGTTACGTTTATCACAGTAAAACAAATTTATTTGCAGCAAATTCCAATCCATCTGTATGCTTCTGGGCTGACTGATGGGATGGTGCATGTGAAGGATTGAAGTGAGCTCACAATATGCTGTTCACTGCAGAACTCCATCCCTCTTCACGGTGTGCTGTTGCATTTCCGTGACCTCCACGAGACAAAAGGAATCAGCCAAGAAACGCAGAAAGGAAAATTTTGTCCCACCCTGACGAATTTCTGGACAGAGTAGGTCTTTTAGACTTTAGAGATACAGCGCGGCGGAAACAGGCCCTTCGGCCCACCGAGTCTGCGCCGACCAGTGATGACCATGTATATTAACACTATTCTACACACTAGAGCCAATTTACTATTTTAACAAAGCCAATTAATCTACAAACCGGAGTCGAGAAGGACTGCAGCTGTTGGTTTAAACCAAAGATAGACACAAAAAGCTGGAGTAACTCAGCGGGTCAGAAAGCATCTCTGGAGAAAACGATTAGGTGACGTTTTGGGTCGAGGCCCTTCTTCAAAGAAGGGTCTCGACCTGACATCACTTATTCCTTTTCTCCAGACCTTTCGGTCTGAACGAAATTACGTTGCCTGCAGTCATACACAGTAACAATAAATAACAAAACATACAATAAACACAAATTAACATCCACCACAGTGAGTTCACCAAGCACCTCCTCACTGTGATGGAGGCAAAAGTCTTAGTCCCTGTCTCTTCCCTCCTTGTTCTCCCTCTGCGCTGAGGCGATCGATCCAGGCCAAAGATGCCGCTCTCCAATCCAGCGGACCTCCGTGGTGATGTCGCCGCTGCCGAAAGCCGGAACGCCGTCTCCGCTCCGCTCCAAGTCGGCCCGCCACAGCCTCAGCTCCAAGTCGGCCCGCCACAGCCTCAGCTCCGAGTCAGCCTCCGAGTCCCGCTGCACCAGCTCCGAGTCCCGCAGCCTCAGCTCCGAGTCAGCTGCATCAGCTCATTGAACCCGGGTCTCTGGCACTGTGAGGCAGTGGCTCTACCAGCTGTGCTGCCCACTCCTAATCAGACTATTCCATAAGATCATAATACTCTGAATGAAAAGGTTTTCCCACACATCTCCCTTGAATTTTGTGCCTAAAATTTCAAATCTGTTCCCCCTAGTCTTCAAACCATCCAAAAATGGGGCCAGCTCATCAACATCAACTTGTGCACCACCATAAAATATCTTCACAAACTTATTTGGTTCGTAGAACATAGAACAGTACAGCACAAGAAGAGGTCCTTTAGTTCAGCCAACAATATTTATGCCAAAGATGATGCAAAGATCCTCTTATGTGCCTGGACATGATCCATATCCTACATTCCTTGCATGTCCATGTGCCCGTCCAAATGTATCTTAAACGCCACTATCGTATCTGCCTCCACCACCGCCCCCCAGCAGTGCATTCCAGGTACCCGCCAATCTCTGTGTAAAAAACCTGCCTCGAACATCTCCTTTAACCTTTGCCCCTCCCACCTTAAAGCTATGTTCTCTAGTATTTGATGTGATCACCCTCGGAGTGATTGCTAGTCAGCATGGTCCCGGAGGGCCGAAAAGCCTGTTTCCATACTGTGTCGCTACAGTAGAAAGCAGGCAAAGAAGGACGGTGATAGTAGAGCAAACACTTATAATTTTCCGTGATTGTCAACCTACAATCAATTAAGCAGACAGCCGACTACAAGATGATTGGAAAATGGTTTCATCATGTTAAACAGCTTACAGTAATATGCTGCCTGTAAAATAATAAATGTCCTCAATACTTCACAAAGTCCGCGCCGACCAGCGATCACCCCGTACACTAGCACTATCCTACACACTAGGGACAATTTACAATTTTACCGATGCCAATTAACCGCCAAATCTGCACTTCCTTCAAGTGTGGGAGGTAACCGGAGCACCCGGAGAAAACCCACGAGCTCACAGGGAGAGCATGCAAACTCTGTACAGACAGCACGTGTAATCAGGAACTAACCCGGGTCTCTGGCGCTATAAGGCAGCAGCTCTACCACTGCACTACTCCTGGCTTCACAATTCACAACTCCCCAATCCTTTCACACATTCTCCTTTCATCTCTGGGCTTTGTTCCAACCATCTTCCCATCAGAAATCCCCCCTCACCTGCGTCCACCTAATGCCTGTTACGATTTGTACTTCCTCTCCTCTCTCCCAGCCTTTTTTTGACCCGAAATGTCACCTATCCATATTCTCCAGAGATGCTGCCTGACCCGCTGAGGTACTCCAGCACTTTGTGTCCTCTTGTGCATTAACCAGCATCTGCAGTTCCCCATTACTACAGGTAAGAGTTGATGTTGGCGTTATGTTCGGTAGGGACATTGTGGGCTGAAGGGCCTGTTTGCTATGCTGTACAGTTCGATGGTAGAGAGTTTCCAGCATTTGTAGTTCCTCTTGTCTGCACTGCACTGTTTATAAGTTTTGACTATATTGGTTGCTTTTCCGAGGCAGCGTGAAGTGTAGATGGAGTCGATGGTGGGGAGTCTGGTCTGTGTGATAGACTAGATTGATCGGAATAGATAGGGTGGATGCAAAGAGTCTTTTACCTAGAGAAGGGGAGTCAAGAACCGAAGGATATACGTAGGTTTAAGGTGAGTGGGAAACATTTAATAGGAACCTGAGAGGCAAGATTCTCACACGGAGGGTGGTGGGTATATGGAACAAGCTGCCAGAGGAGGTAGTTGAGGTATAACAGATACACGTCACCTATCCATGTTCACCAGAGATGCTGCCTGACCCGCTGAGTTACTCCCCCATTGTCTTTTTCCCCCCATTTGCAGTAGCTGTTAATACAAGGGTTAGAAACATAGAAACATAGAAACATAGAAATTAGGTGCAGGAGTAGGCCATTCGGCCCTTCGAGCCTGCACCGCCATTTAATATGATCATGGCTGATCATCCAACTCAGTATCCCGTACCTGCCTTTTCTCCATACCCTCTGATCCCCTTGGCCACAAGGGCCACATCTAACTCCCTCTTAAATATAGCCAATGAACTGGCCTCAACTACCCTCTGTGGCAGAGAGTTCCAGAGATTCACCACTCTCTGTGTGAAAAAAGTTCTCCTCATCTCGTTTTTAAAGGATTTCCCCCTTATCCTTAAGCTGTGACCCCTTGTCCTGGACTTCCCCAACATCGGAAACAATCTTCCTGCATCTAGCCTGTCCAACCCCTTAAGAATTTTGTAAGTTTCTATAAGATCCCCTCTCAATCTCCTAAACTCTAGAGAGTATAAACCAAGTCTATCCAGTCTTTCTTCATAAAACAGTCCTGACATCCCAGGAATCAGTCTGGTGAACCTTCTCTGCACTCCCTCTATGGCAATAATGTCCTTCCTCAGATTTGGAGACCAAAACTGCACGCAATACTCCAGGTGTGGTCTCACCAAGACCCTATACAACTGCAGTAGAACCTCCCTGCTCCTATACTCAAATCCTCTTGCTATGAAAGCCAACATGCCATTCGCTTTCTTTACTGCCTGCTGCACCTGCATGCCTACCTTCAATGACTGGTGTACCATGACACCCAGGTCTCGCTGCATCTCCCCCTTTCCCAATCGGCCACCGTTTAGATAATAATCTGCTTTCCCGTTTTTGCCACCAAAATGGATAACCTCACATTTATCCACATTAAACTGCATCTGCCAAACATTTGCCCACTCACCCAGCCTATCCAAGTCACTTTGCAGTCTCCTAGCATCCTCCTCACACCTAACACTGCCCCCCAGCTTAGTGTCATCCGCAAACTTGGAGATATTGCCTTCAATTCCCTCATCCAGATCATTAATATATATTGTAAATAGCTGAATAGGTTATTCACAAAGTAGGATTTGGACAGGTATATGATAGGAAAGGTTTATAGGGATATGGGCCAAACGTGGGTAAGTGGAACTAGTGTAGATGGGTCATGTTGGCCAGGGTGGGTGTTGTGTCGAAGGGCCTGTTTCCGTGCTGCATGACTCCGTGACCGGGCTACATCCACAACTCTCAGCAATTCCTTGCGGTCACGACAGGCTGAATTACAATGGAATATACGGAATGATGCATGAACCTGTTCACGGACTGAGTCACACACACAGAGGGAACATAAAACGGCTCAATTTCAGCGCTGTGATGAATTAGTGGTTGTGTGGTGGTTAAATTACTGAACTAGCAACCAATATCCTGGATCATTGGCCAGCTCAGGTGGTTAAATGCTGCCATGGCAGCTGAGGAATTTAAAGTTAAATAAATGTGGAATAAAAAAAAAAAAAATCCTGTTTCATAGTAATAGCTTAAGGAGAGGAGGGAAAGATTCAATAGGAATGGGAGCAGCAACTTACATGTATTTACACAAAGGATGATCGGTGTATGGAATCAGCTGCCGGAGGAGGTAGGTGAATATGTATAGGTGACGTTTCGGTTGGAGACCCTTCTTCAGACTGATTGTGATGGGGGGGGGGGGAGCGAGGGGGTGGAGCGAGGGGAAATAAATTTGCATGAGAGGTAGGAGGTTCTTTCATAGTATCCCCTCTCCTGTATCCACCTATTACCTGCCATGTTTTGACCTGCCCCTGCTCTTCCAGCTTTCTCCCCTCCACCATCCCCACCGTAAGTCTGAAGAAGGGTCCCGATCCGAAGCGACACTTATCCATGTTTTCCAGAAATGCTGCTGAGTTACTCCAATACTTTGTGTCTTTTTTGGTAAACCAGCATCTGCAGTAGCTTGTATCTCCAAAAATCTTATAAACCTCTTCTGGTCCACGTTTGGGCGTGGGCTGCAGATCAGAGGCATCCAGGATGACAATGTAACCGCCAAATCTAAGGGTCAGGAGCGTAAAAAAAAAAGGATTTCTGATGAGGCAGATGCTGGAAACTGGAGCAAAACACAAAGTGCTGAAGTATTTCAGTGGATCAGGCAGCAATCTCTGGAGGCTATAGATAGGTGACGGGTCTGAAGAAGACCCTTGCTAATTTTCTTTTGTCGTGTAGTTCTTCTGGTGATTCATTGAAAGATGGGAACAGGCCCTTCGGCCCACTGAGTCCATGCCGACCATTGATCACCCGTTCACGCTAGTTCTGTTATCCCACTTTCTCATCCACTCTCTACACACATGGGGTAATTCCCAGAGGGACAATTATTAACCGAGAAACCCCCCACATCTTTTTGAATGTTGGGGGAAACTGGAGCACCCAGAGGAAACCCATGCAGCTACATGCAAGTTGTACACACACCCAAACGTAGTCTGAGGAAGGGTGCCGACCCAGAACGTCACCTATCTATGCTCTCCACAGATGCTGCCTAACCAGCTGAGTTACTCCAGTACTTTGTGTCTTTTTGTGTATTAACCCAGCACCCGCTGTTCTTTCATAAGTTCATAGGTTCTCGGAGCAGAATTAGGCCATTTGGCCCATCAATTCCACTCTGCCTTTCAATCATGGCAGATTTGTCCTTTTCTCTCCCCATAACCCCTGACACCCGTACTAATCAAGACTCCGTCAATCTCCGCCCTAAAAATACCCAATGACTTGGCCTCCACCGCTGTCTGTGGCAATGAATTCCACAGATTCGCCACACTCTGACCTAAGAAATTCCTCCTCATCTGCTTTCTAAAGGTACGTCCTTTTATTCTGTGCCCTCTGGTCCTAGACTCTCCCACCAGTGGAAACATCCTCCCCACATCCACTCTCTCCAGGTCTTTCACTATTCAGTATGTTTCAATCAGGTCCCTCCCTTAAACTTGTTTCTACGTTTGACAGCAAATGGTACGTTGCAATCTGTTTTTAAAAAAATAGGACCCTGGGGCCAGTTTTGAATGCTTAATGGACAAGCCAGTTGGTTAAGTGTTTTTTTTAAAAAGTGCTTTAGCAGAAGTTGAGAGGTTGTGAGTGTTGTTGATCCGTGGCTGAACACAGCATGCAGTGTTAGCAGGCATCTTACTGCAATCCCCCGGTTCGCAACAATAGAACAGTTCTTCAAAAGTGCACAAAGCATTCCGAGGAGCCAGCGGTAAGGTGAAAGCCTCTCTACTCTATTCTGGGACGTTCAACGTTAAGCACAAAGATTGAGTGTAGCCACATGCAACTTAGGCTGAGGATCTCTCTAATACCTCGAAGGTAGGAAATATCCTGTCTCGAAGGAAGTGTGGAATTTGCATGGTATTCTCCATGGGTCCAAGCATGTCGAGCTCATTCATTCCACTGAAATGCTCTCTGTCTAATGGCTTTAGCTTTGAGAGTGATATTCGTCTCTCTCTCTCCCTCCCTCTCCCTCTCTCTCCCTCACTCCCTCTCGCTCCCTCTCCTCTCCCTCTCCCTCTCCCTCTCTCCCTCTCCCTCTCCCTCTCCCTCCCTCACTCACTGCCTCTCCCTCTCCCTCCCTCCCTCTCCCTCTCCCCTCCTTCTCCCCCTCCCTCTCCCCCTCCCCCCCCCCCCCTCTCCCCCCTCTCTCCCCTCCCTCTCCCCCTCCCCTCCCTCTCCCTCCCCTCTCCCTCTCCCCGTGTGGAGTCTCGCGTGTCCACGGCCCCTCGACGTCTCCACTCCCCTTCTCCCCCATCCGGCCCGGATCCTCCTCTCCCCATCCTCTCTCCCTCCCCCCCTCCCACCTTCCTCCCCTCTCCCCTCCTCTCTCCCTCCTCCCCTCTCCCCTCTCCCTCTCTACTCTCCCTCTCCTTTCTCACTCTCACCTCCCCTCCCCCCCTCCCCTCTCCTCTCTGTCTCTCTCTCTGTCTCACCGATTTAATTATTTCAGCTTACGATTTATTTGGTGATGCTGTGGGCTTCCTCTCTCTGTGCTGTGCCACACATTCTCTACAATGTTAGATGGTCTCTTGACAATTCCTTGCGTTATTTTACTTGTGCTATCTAGCCGTGTGCCTCCAGTACTCGACTGCCAGTGAATGAAAAAGCAGGGGGTCTTTTGAAATGTAAAATTGTCAGCATTCTGCTCCCCAGTGTGCGGCATGCCCGTCAAATATTTATCTGCGTGCAATCTGAGACTAATGTTTCAGCGAGAGCCAAGATACGTGTTTCAGCCCTGGTGTTTCTTGGGCAGGTTATGGTCAGAGGGAGGGTCCCCTGTGTTAGCTGATTCAATGTGGGGAGGGGAGGAGGGGGGGGGGGAGAGACCGCTTGAGCCGCTCTGATCTACTAGGGCGGCTGAAGACAGCTTCCTTAAAACCCCCTGCAGAAAAGAGGGAGTACAGAGAAGGGGTCGAATCCGGCCCAGTGCGCCCAGGAGCTGGACTGCCTGAAGGGCAGGAATAGGGGGCAATGTGTCACCTGCAACCACTGAAGCTATACCCATTCTCAAGGGGCCTCAGTGAGTAGCTTTAGTTGAAATCTCAGTGGCTTCAACAAGGGAGATTGTCAGTGGAGACCCACATGGCTTTGCACCAACATATGGCAGCTATTAAACACACTGCTCTGTGACAGCACACTGCTCACGTTTGCATCCTGTTTACTTTAGATTAGTTTGGTTTGGTTTGGTTTAGTGTAGTTTACTTTGATTTAGTTTAGTTTGGTTCAGTTTGGTTTAGTTTAGTTTAGTTTAGAACACAGAAACAAGTCGGTCAGCCCACCGAGTCCGCACCAACCATCGATCACCCCGTACACTAGCACTAGCCTACACACTTGGGATAATTTACAATTTTACCAAAGCCAATTAACCTACACATCTTTGGAGTGTGGGAGGAAACCGGAGAACCCGGGGAAAACCCACGCATCACCGGGAGAACGTACGGACAGCACTTGTGGTCAGGTGTTTGAACTCGGGTCTCTGGCCCTGTGAGGCAGCAACTCTACCCAGCCCCTGCACCACTGTTATGGAGCCAGTTGTGGGCCCCTTTTAACTGGGACGTTAAACTACCTTTCAGATAAAGGTTTTGATTTATATTGTTATACATGTACTGGCCTGCAATTTAGTTTATACCAAAGAAAGACCAAAGTGCAGGAGTAACTCAGCGGGTCAGGCAGCATATGTGGAGCAAAACGATCGTGACATTTCGGGTCGGGACAAAACATCACTCATCCTTCTTTTCCAGAGATGCTGCCTGAGTTATTCCAGCATTTTGTTTCTATGTTTGGTATAAAACAGCATCTGCAGTTCTTTGTTTCTGAAGAAGGGTATTAACCTGAAATGTTACCCATTCCTTCTCTCCAGAGATGCTGCCTGTTCCGCTGAGTTACTCCAGCATTTTGTGCCTATCATTGTTTCTACGGTTTAGTTTTGTTTATTATTGTCACATGTACCGAGGTACAATGAAAAGCTTCTTTGTTGCGTGCTGTCCAGTCAATGAAAATACTATACATGATTACAATCAAGCCGTTCATAGTGTGCAGATACAGGATGAAGGGTATAATGTTTAGTGCAACATAAAGTCCTGTAAAGATACTTCAACGGTCTCCACTGAGGTAGTTGGTAGGTCAGGAGCGCTCTATACTTGATGATGGGGTGGTTTTGTTGCCTTATAACAGCTGGTAAAAAACCGTCCCTGAATCTGGAGGTGTCCATCAGAGGATTTACGTATAAGGTGAGAGGGGAAAGATTTAATAGGAACTTGAGGGACAACGTTTTCACACAGAGGGTGGGTGGTTATATGGAATGAGCGGCCAAAGGAAGTCGTTGAGGCAGGTACTATAACAACATTTAAAAGACACTTGGACAGGTACACGGATAGGAAACATTTTGAGGGATTTGGGCCAAATGTAGGCAAGTGGGCCTAGTGTAGAAGGAGCAAGTTGTGCAGTAGTCTGGAATGGGCAAGTTGGGCTGAAGGATCTCTCTCTATGCTGTATGCCAATAGGTAAAGCAAAGGGGAAGATACAGAGTGCAGAATATAATTCTCAGCGTTGTAGCGCATCAGTTCCAGAGACAAAGTCCAATGTCCGCAATTGAGTAGAGGTGAATCAGACAGTATCCTAGCTTATGGAAGGACCGTTCAGCAGCCCGATAACAGAGGGGAAGAAACTGTTCCTGAGTCTGGTGGTGCGCACATTCAAGCTTCTGTACCTTCTGCCGGACAGGAACGGGGAGAAGAAGGAATGACCGGGGTGGGACAGGGACAAGTCTGTGATTATGTTGAAACAAAGGAAACAAGACTCTATGTATGACTCTATAAGAAACGTTAACTCCTCCATCTCGTTACATCTGTTACTTGTTTCCTCTGTTACCTTTAACCTTTACAATCTAATCTTTGTGGTGACATTAGAGATTGCATGGTTGACATTTGCTGTTCCGAGGTAGATAAGTTCCAATTCAGTGTTCACTGAATGGAAAGTGTGGAGGGAGTGTAGGAAGGAACTCCAGTTGCCGGTTTAAACCAAAGATAAACACTAAAAAAAGCTGGAGGAACTCAGCGGGTAAAGCAGCATCGCTAGAGAAAAGGAATAGGTGACGTTTCAACACCCTTCTTCAGACTGAGAGTCAGTGGAGAGGGAAACGAGAGATATAGATGGTACATAGGACAAGTGGATGAAAGTTATGCAAAAAGCAACATGATCGAGGAAAGGAGCCCACAATGGTCTATTGTTGGCTGTGGGGAAGGTGATAAAGTTATACAGACAGTGAAATTCAATAGGACGACAGTGAAAATAGTAGGGTGACTAGGGTGGACGCGGGACAGAGAGATAGAGAGAGGGGATGCGAGGGTTACGTTGGCTTTGAGAAATCCCCACTGTTTGTCCAAGCAGTGTGAACGGTTAATGTTGGATATGTAGATGAGCACAGGGGGTTTCTCTGCATTCTTGTTCAAAGCATCATTTCCTCTCCAGTTCCCGTTCAGGCTAATTCATTCCTTTATGCAATTCTCTCACTTTTAGCAGGGAACGCCAAATGTCATGGAACTGTGCACCATTGATGGAAGCTTTATCGTTTTAAAAAAAACCCTTTCATTATCTAGTAGGTTATAGTTTGAACCTTCCAGATAATGAAAGGTCTCGATAAAGTGGACATTTAGTTTCGTGCAGTTTAGTTGAGAGATACCGCGTGGAAACAGACCCACGTTGACCAGTGATCACTCCGTACACTAGCACTATCTTCCACAGTAGGATCAATTTGTAATTTTTACCAAAGCTAATAAACTTATAAACCTGTCTGCCTTTGGAGTATGGGAGGAAACTGGAGTACCCGGAGAAAACCCACACAGTCACAGGGAGAACGTACAAACTCCGTACAGACAGTACCTTTAACATGGAATTTGTAATTTTTTTTTTATGGCCAAAGTCATTATTTTTAAAACAAAGATTATAAACCTGTAGGGTGTCAAAGGTTTGGAGGAGTATGGGGTTAAGAGGGAAAACTGGAGTCGAATGGCACGGACGAAAACATGGCCTTATTCTACTCATATGTGAATGAATCAATGAATAAGTTTATTGGCCAAGTAATCACATACAAGGAATTTGCCTTGGTGCTCCGCCCGCAAGTGACAACATGACATACAGTGAAAGTTAGGAATGACCTTTAACATTAATGGAGACGATTGGATGGAATTAAACATGTTCTTTAGTCTATCTAGACTGTAAGTACAAACTTAGGCGAAGTCATCAGTATTGATGTGGATTTTTAAAACAAAGATTAATAAACGGGTCCTTTTCACTTGCATTAGTACTAGTGGGGTGTCAAAGCTGTTTATATAGAGAAGGCATGAGGGAATGGGCAATATCTAAGTTTGGGAAAAGTAGATCAGCTGTGAGGATGATCGAATGGCAGAGTAAATGATGGGCTAACATGGCCTTATTCTACTCCTATGTGAATGAATGAATGAATGAGTTTATTGGCCAAGTAATCACGAGACCTGGTTGTCATACACCAGTCATCGAAGTTTGCAGGTGGTGCTCCGAAAGCAAGTGACAACATAGACATTACAGTATGACAGTTACTGCAGTTGTACACATGAGACCACACATGGAAACATTAATAATCTGAGGAAAACATTCTTATTGATTAAACTGATTCCTGAATTCAAATATGAAGTGTCTGGATATCGGTTTGTCTATCTAGCACTGTAATGAGGGGGGTCTTAGAAACTCTAGTGTTTAGACAGCTAGATGCAGGAAATTGCTTGTTAAGACAGCACAGTGAGCTTAAGGATAAGGGGGAAATCCTTTAAAACCGGATGAGAGCCGCTCCCTTATCTCGGCACACAGAGGGTCCCGGGCCAGTTCGATCCTAAGATCTTGGATGTGGCCCTTGTGGCTAAGGGGATGTGGAGTATGGGATGTGATTGGATGATCAGCTGTGATCCATGAATGGGTTTCCTCCAGGGCCGAATGGCCTACTCCTGCACCTAATTTCTATGTTTCCTATTTAATGGTCTTAACTAGAGACATGTAGGTTTGTTAAGACAGCACAGCGAGCATTAGGGCCTACGGCTGTAAATTGCAATGAAACTTGGAGTCTATGTGGAGTTTGTGTATTCCGCTGCCGCCATGTGGGTTTCACTCACTCCGGTTTCCTTTAACACAGTTGTAGGTTTGTAGGTTAATTGAGCCTCTGTAAATTGCAATGAAACAGAACTATTTGGCCCACTGAAACCACACCGACCATCACTCACCCGTTTACACTAGTTCTAGGTTATCCCACTTTCCCATCCACTCCCCACACAGTTGCACCAACACACCTTTGGGATGTGGGAGAAAACCAGAGATCCTCTTCGAAACTCCAGCCTGCACAGGCCCAGAGTCATCAAAAGCTCATCATCATCCCCGGGATCGTTCTCGTACACCTCGTCGGAACCCTCTCCAATCCCAGCACATCCTTCCTGAGATATGGGGCCCACAACTCCTCACAATACTCCAGATGTGGCAGCACCAGCAGCTGATGAAGCTTGTTAACATCTGCAGTTCCTCGTGTCTTGGCCTCTCTCCTTATTGCACCGAGGGATTGGTTTGAACACTGTTATTAAACCTCAGGACCCAATCAGTTTGGTAGTGAATTAATTTCGCAATCCACCGGGGAGTTAAGATAAAGTCATTGCAATGCGGGAATAACATTCTGATGAGTCATGCAACGTTTGAAAGCTGGCTCGAGAGCTTTTATTTCCTTGAGAGAATTTACAGTAGAACAAATTAAAGGCTGGGCCTGTGCTTGCTGATAAAGTTCTCATCAATGTTGTCTCCATCTCCTGGCAAATAAATAATTGAACCAGCGCACCCTTGGAATATTCATACCCTTGATGCTTTACAGTTGTCTCTGATGGCCATGTTATATTGAAGGGATGGTTCAATGGTTCTTTATTGTCACGTATGCACAGCATTGTGTAATTCTTTTGTACAACCATAAAATGCACAATCGCCACAAATGTGACACTATTTAAAAAAAATAAAGATAAAACAGAAAACACAAACGGCACAGTTGGGGTGGCACGGTGGCGCAGCGGCAGAGTTGCAGCCTCATAGCGCTTGCAGCATCTGAGACCCGGGTTCAATCCCGACTTTGGGTGCTGCTTGTACAGAGTTTGTACATTCTCACCGTGACTACATGGGATTTCACTGAGAACTTCGGTTTCCTCCCACACTCCAAAGACATACAGGTTTGTAGGTGGATTGGCTTGGTACAAGTGTAAATAGTCCCTAGTGTGTGTAGGATAGTGTTAATGTGCGGGGATCGCTGGTTGGTATGGACTCGGTGGGCCGATGGGCCTGTTTTCGCGCTGTATCCTCAAACTAAATAAACAGTCCAAAGTGCTGGAGAAACTCAGCGGGTGCAGCAGCACCTATGGAGTGAAGGAGATAGGCAACGTTTGGGGCCAAAACCCTTCTTCAGACTCATAGGGGAAGTATTGGACTTCCACGTATTGGAAGTCCTGGAGTGCCCCTGATCTAGGTAACCCCGACCCGATGTCCCTCTCCTCTACCGACTGCCTCTGGTGGCGCCTCCTGCAGCCGACCTTGAAAGCGCTGGAGGCATTACTCCGATCTCTCTGCTGCTGGCCCACTCCTCACCTCCACCGTCGCCAGCGGTCCTTCCCCGTCATCACTCCGGTCTTCGTGGCTACAGGCTTCCCCTGCATGTGGCCGTTGGGTCTTCGGTAGTTCGAATTCTTCAATTTTAGGCAACCTACTACTAAACCCTCCCCCACATTCTTTTGAAGGGAACAGACTGGACTGTTGGCTCTCTCCCTGTGAGATTTTGTGAGATAAATTGGAGTTGCTTCTAATTGTTATTCCAATGTTCCGTGCTGGAATCAAAATGCTGTGGGATAAGATTCCGCGCATTGTACACTCCTACATTTACAGAAGTGGTTCTTCTGTTTATTGGTGCGTTGAACAGAACAGTACAGAACGTGAACAGGCATTTTGGCCCATATTATCTGCGCTAAACATGATGCTAAGCTAAACTAATCTCTGCCTGCACGGGATCCATATCCTCCATACCCACGTGCCTATCTAAACGCCTCTTAAACGCCACTTTCCTATCTGCCCCCACCACCCTCTGTGTGTAAACAAAATAAGTCCCACCCATTGCCTTTTGCTCAAGAATTGTTCCTTTTCTCAGCCCACAAACATTTTCTGCTCCACCTTCTTTCATGGTTCGCTTTAATCTTTTAGCACCATTTATGGCCAAGTTAAGACTATAACATTGTTTCTTAAATTTCGGACTTGATGGTGCAAAATGGGGCCTAAAATGTGGCGACGAGTGCGGACACAGTGTTTTCTGCTGCTTACACTCTTATATTAGTATGATTGTGCCTAAAGTATAGCAAGATTGTCACTGTACTGGTCTACTGGAGCAGCTCCTGATCCAGGTAAGCCCCCAGGGCCACCCTATGTCACCTTTACCGGCTTGGCCTGTGAATCAATGCCCGGCCATCTTTGTGTGTTGGGGTCGTCTCCTGCAGCCGACCTTGAAGGTGCTGGAGGCTTTGCCCCAGTTCACCCTCCCACCCCCCCTTGCTCCTCGCCTCCTATGTCTCCAGCAGCTCCCTCCCAGTACCGTGATCCACCGAGCCTTCCCGTGGGTTCCCACCCAACTCTTAAAGGATTCCAATGCCCACATCTGCATCGTAAAGCACAGTAAAGATTTTTTACTCTTTTGCAAAGTATTAAATCATGCCAATTACCTATAACCACAGATATCCCTCAGCAAAACTAATGATGTATGAAAACGCTGGAAGCTTTGCGCCAAATATTAATTGCAGAATAAATCATGAATTCATGATTTATGTTAATGGATTAATTAGCATTCTGGAGGGTTTTGGTTATTGCATTTTTATTTTGCCTTCACTCTGAGCGTGGAAGAACAAAATATATTTCAAGTAAGGTCACGAATGTATTCTTTCGCAAAAGACACGAGGTGCTGGAGTACGCAGCAGGTCAGGCAGCATCTATGGAGATTGACACAAAGTGCTGGAGTAACTCAGCGGGTCAGACAGATTTTCTGGAGAAGATGGATGGGTGACTTTTCAGATCGGGACCTGTCTGAAGAAAGGTCCCGACCCAAAATGTCAACCATCCTTTTGCTCCAGAGATCCTGCCTGACCCACTGAGTTGCTCCAGCACTTTGTGTCTATCTATGGTATAAACAAACATTTGCTGTTACACAAAAAAGCTGGAGAAACTCAGCGGGTGCAGCAGCATCTATGGAGCGAAGGAAATAGGCAACGTTTCGGGCCGAAACCCTTCTTCAGACTGAAGAAGGGTTTCGGCCCGTAACGTTGCCTGTTTCCTTCGCTCCATAGATGCTGCTGCACCCGCTGAGTTTCTCCAGCTTTTTTGTGTACCTTCGATTTTCCAGCATCTGCAGTTCCTTCTTAAACATTTGCTGTTCTTTGTTTCTACAGTTTCAGCATCTCTGGAGAACATGGATAAGTGACGTTTTGTGTTGAGACCTTTCTTCAGACTTGTGTACACGGTGAGTCTGAAGAAGGGTTCCAACCTGAAACATCACCTAGCCATGTTCTCCACAGATGCTGCTTAACCCGCTGAGTTACACCAGCACTTTGTGTCTTTTGCTCAATATCTGAGGTTTCGGTTTAGATTTATCATTGCTGAGGTACAGTGAAAAGCTTTGTTTTGCCTGTTCTCAAAGCAGATCAGATTAAACTATGTTCATCAGTTAGAGGAGAAGAATTAGGCCATTCGCCCATCAAGTGTACTCCGCCATTCAATCGTGGCTGATCTATCTTTCCCTCGCAACCCCTTTCTCCTGCCTTCTCCCCGTATCCCCTGACACACCTGAGGCTTATTCTGAGGCTGTTCCCTCTTGTCCCCAGACTCCCCCACTAGTGGAAACATCCTATCCACATACACTCTATCCAGACCTTTCACTATTCGGTAAGTTTTAATGAGGTACCCCTTCATCCTTCTAAACTCCACAGAGTACAGGCCTAGTGCCGTCAACGCTCATCATACGTTAACGCAATGATCCCTGCGATCATTCTCGTAAACCACCCCTGGACCCTCTCCAACGCCAGCACATCAGATATGGGGCCCAAAACTGTCACCAATACTCCAAATATGGTCTGACCAATGCCTGATAAAGCCTCACCATTACATTCCTGTTTTTATATTCCAGTCCTCTCGAAATAAATGCTAACATTGCATTTGCCTTCCCTACTACAGACTCAACTTGAAATTAACCGTATGAAAATTCTGCACCAGTCTTCCCAAGTCCCTTTGCATCTCCGATTTTTAAATATACTACACATTTAGAAATTAGACTATACCTTTATTCCTACTACCAATGTGCATGACTACACACTTTGTAATGCTGTATTCCATCTGCCACTTCTTTGTCTACTCTCCCAACCTGTCCAAGTCCTTCTGCAGAATCCCTGCATCCTCAACACTACTTGCCCCTCCACCTATTTTCATATCATCTGCAAACTGGGCCACAAAGCCTTCAATCCCCTCATCCAAATCATTGGTATACAATGTGAAGAGTAGCGGCCCTCGCACTGACTTCTGTGAAACACCGCTAGTCACTGGCAGCCGACCAGAAAAAGCCCCCTTTATTGCCACTTTTTGCCTTCTGCCATCCAGCCAGCCTGCTATCCATGCTACTATCTTCCCTCTAATACCATGGGCTCTCATCTTCTTTAGCAGCCACACGTGCAGCAACTTATCAAAGGCCTTCTGAAAATCTAGGTAAACAAGTCCAGTAAAATCCAATTAAAGATATTCCGAGGGTCTCCAATGAGGAAGATGTTGGTCAGGACTGCTCTCTAGTTGGTGATAGGACAGCTCAGTTGCCTGATAACAGCTCAAATTAATGATTTGCTTGACCCATTCAATGAATTAAATAGTTTAATGTAGTGGTTGAATGAATTGCCCACTGCAGTGCCCCGCGGTGCTGCAACTTAAGTGAAGTGCGTTGCTGGATCACCCACTGATTGTTGCCTCTGCTCATTGCAGGATGCTCTGGTGTTTGTCCGAGTGGTGATCGTTCTGGTTGATGGTCGGGCCGGCAACTCACCCACGTTCGCCCATGCTCGGCCACGCTCGCCCACCCATGGGCCGCCTCACGGACGGGCATGAGAACCAGTCGCCAACGCGCCGCCGATCCTGGGACGTCTGAGCACCTTTGCGCTCCCGGTTTTTATGGCCACCGATGGTTTGCGATGGTGACATGAAACCCAAGCAAGGTCAAGAGGGGAGATCGCCATTCCCGTCGGAAGATAAGCTGTCGGGCTGAAAACCCAAGGGAAGGGCGTTGCGTGCGTGGGTAAAGCATGAATTTGTTGAGCCGTTTCCACCGGGTCTTTCGACAGCTCACTCTGCAAGGAGTTCTCCTGCTTCTCTTTGCCTTCTGTATGGCCACGGTGTTTATCTCGGGCTACTTCCTGTACGTGGGCACCAGGCAGGAGACGGAGCCCTCCAGCGACCTCCAGGTCTCGGACTGTGACAATTCCAGGGTCACCCCTTCCAGGCTGCTCCCCACCAAAGCCTCCAAGCGGGTCGACTCTTCCCGCACGGACCCCGTGGTGCTGGTCTTCGTCGAGAGCATGTACACTCAACTGGGCCAGGAAATCGTGGCCATTCTGGAGTCCAGCCGCTTTAAGTACCACACTGAGATCGCCCCCGGAAAGGGGGACATGCCCACCTTGACAGATGGGGACAGGGGTCGCTTCATCCTTATTGTGTATGAAAACATATTAAAGTACGTGAATTTAGATGCTTGGAACAGAGAACTATTGGACAAGTATTGCATTGAGTACAGCGTTGGCATCATTGGCTTCTTCAAGGCCAACGAGAATAGTTTGCTGAGCGCCCAGCTCAAGGGTTTCCCACTCTATCTCCATTCCAACCTTGGCCTCAAAGACTGTAGCATCAACCCAAGGTCTCCACTGCTTTACATCACCAAAGCCAAGGAGATGGAGAAGGGCTTCCTCCCAGGTGATGACTGGACGGTCTTCCAGTCCAACCATTCGACCTATGAGCCGGTGTTGCTGGCCAAGACCAAGTCGGCGGAGAAGATCCCCCACATGGAGGTGGATGCTGCCCTCCATACCACGGCGGTCCAGGACCTGGGGCTCCACGACGGCATCCAGCGAGTCCTCTTCGGAAACAACATGAACTTCTGGCTCCACAAGCTGGTCTTCGTAGACGCCGTCTCCTTCCTGACGGGCAAGCGATTGTCCCTGTCCTTGGACAGGTACCTTCTGGTGGATATCGACGACATCTTCGTCGGGAAGGAAGGCACCAGGATGAAGGCGGAGGACGTGAAGGTGAGCATTGGTTTTGGTGGAGTAACAGCAGGTCACACACATCTCGGAAGAAAGGACACAAAGTGCTGGAGTAACTCAGCAGGTCAGATGGCATTTCTGGTGGGAATGGATGGGTGACGTTTTGGGACCCTTCATAAGTTCATAAGTTGTAGGAGCAGAATTAAACCATTCGGCCCATCAAGTCTACTCCACCATTCAATCATGACTGATCCCTGACATCCTTACTAATCAAGAATCTATTAATCTCTGCCTTAAAAATATCCATTCTTGGCCTCCACAGGCGTCTGTGGCAATGAATTCCACAGATTCACCACCCTCTGACTAAAGAAATTCCTCCGTATCTTTCTAACGGTACGTCCTTTTATTCTGAGGCCATGGCCTCTGGTCCTAGACTCTCCCACTAGTGGAAACATCCTTTCCGCATCCACTCTATCCAGGCCTTTCACTATTCGGTAAGTTACAATGAGGTCCTCCCATAGTCTGGATCTGAAGATGTAGAGCACAACCCAAAACATCACCTCTCCATGTCCTTCAGAGATGTTGCTTGTCCTGCTGAGTTACTCCATTACTTTGTGTCCCAACAAAATTCTAGCACCTGCAGTTCCTTGAGTCTTGTCGGTTTGAGGAGTGAATGAACAGGTCACCCCAGGTCCCTCTGTTTTCAAAAAAACAAATTCATACACAATGGGATGGAGGTGAATCAGACAGTACCGTGGCTTATGGAAGGACCGTTCAGAAGCCTGATAACAGAGGGGAAGAAGCTGTTCCTGAGTCTGGTGGTGCGTACTTGCAAGCTTCTGTACCTTCTGCCGAACAGGAGCAGGGAGAAGAAGGAATGACCGGGGTAGGACAGGGGCATGTCTTTGATTATGTCGACTGATTTTCTAAGGCAGCGTGAAGCTAAACGATTCTTTTTGTAATTTCTGAAAGAAAGAAATTAAAAAATCCTTAATAGCATGAAATATCAGTTCAGCCATAAGCTCAGAGAAATTCAGGGGAGGTTTGATTCCAGTTTGAGCCCAGAATGTTAGCCTCTACGCCCAGACATTTAGTCTTCAGGAAACAGCCTTTTGCTTGGTTGGAGGCTTGTTGCCAGCTGGTTTTCTGTGCTGTAATCTGCCAGAGGCTTGCAATCACACGTGGCCATAGCTCATGTCCCAGCAGAGGACATACTAGCTGCTGGAATGTGGGTGGAAAGATGGAGGCAGAGAGAGAGGGAGTGTGTATGTGTCTGAGTGTGAATGTAGCTATGTTTGTGTAAGTGCGTGAGCTTGCGAGAGTGAGTGTGAGTGAGAGTGCGTGAGTGAGAGAGCGTAATGAGTGAGAGTGCGTAAGTGAATGTGTGAGTGAGAGAAAGTGTGTGTGTGTGTGTGTGTGAGAGAACATGTGTGTGAGAATGAGTGAGTGTGTGTGAGAGTGAGTGAGAGTGAATGTAAGAGTTAGTGTGTGAGTTAGTGTGTGAAAGTGATTGTGAGTGTGAAAATGAGTGTGTGAGTGATTGTGCGAGTGTGAGACAGCATGAGAGTGTGAGTGTGGGAGTGAGAGTGAGTGATTGTGAATGAGTGTGTGAGTGAGAATGAGAACATTTACAATACAGAAAAATAGGCACAATGAATCCCAGATGCTGGTTTACAAATAAAAGACAAAAAGTTCTGGAATAACTCAGCGGGTCAGGCAGCACCTCTGGTGAACATTGATAGGTGACGTTTCGGGTCGGGTCCCAATCTTCAGATTAGGTCCACTGCTCTGCATCTTGAGACCCAGTCTGAAGAATGGTCCCGCCAATCAACGTCCTCCAGAGATCTTCCTGACCTGCTGAGTTACTCCAGCTCTTTGTCTCCGACAGAAGAGAAAGGGGGAAAGCTGCAAGAGAAGTGATGGTGAGGGTAGGTTTTGGTTTATGGACTTTGACAAAGGCAAGAGATGAAAAGACAAAAGGTATGAGATCACGAGAGAAGGATCGATGAGTGATATGTTAAGCCAGAGGAGGGAATATAGGTGGAAGGGGATGGGGGGTGGGGGGTTGCATCCAGAGAGGCAAAGGGAAGAGATGAGGAAAAAAAGGGTGTGGGGTATTGTTGGTTAGTTACCAAAAATTGGAAAATTTAATGTTCATCCCACTGGGTTGTAAACTACTCAACCGGAACAAGAGAAGAGGTGCTCTTCCTCCAGTTTACGTGTGGCCTCACTCTGGCAATGGAGGAGGCCCAGGACAGAAAGGTCAGTGTGGGAATGGGAAGGGGAGTTAAAATGGTGCCACCGGGAGATCGGGCGGGCCATTGCAGATTGAGCACGTGTTTGGTGAAACGGTAGCCGAGTCTATCCTTGGTCTTGCCGATATAGAGGAGGCCTCATCAGGAACACAGGGCGCAGTAGATGAGGCTAGAGGACGTGCGCGTGAACCACTGTCTCACTTGGAAGGACTGTCGTGGTCCCTGGATGGAGGGGAGGGAGGAGGTGTTTCATCTCCTATGGTTGCAGGGGAAAGTAGATGAGATGAGGGTGGGGTAGGTTGGAAGGGATGAGTGAACCTAGCAGTTGTGGAGGGAGCGGTCTCTGGGGAAGATGGAAAGTGGTGGGATGGGAAGGTGTGACTGGTGGTGGGATTGTGGCAAATCTGTCTTCCTCTGGTTTAAAACATCTCCAATGAACTGATAATGACTTGATTGATTGGAAGATACAGCATGGATACAGTTCTTCAGCTCACCGAGTCCATACTGGCCATTGATCACCTGTTCACACAAGTTCTATGTTATCTTACTTTCTCATCCACTCCTTAAACACAAGGGGCAATTTACAGAGGGCCGATTAACCTACGATGTCCGCATGTCTTTGGGATGTGGGAGGAAACCGGAGCCTCCAGAGGAAACGCACGGGGTCACAGGGAGAACGTAAAAACTCCACACAGACAGGCAGCACCTAGATCAAACCTGGGTCTCTGGTGCTGTGAGGCAGCGGCTCTTCTCGCTGTGCGCCACTGTGCCCCCTTTAGGGTAATTTTAGGGCCCTTCAGCCCAACCTTCCCATGCTGACCAAGGTGCCCCATCGACACCAGTCCCACCTGCCCACATTTGACCCATATCCCTCTAATACTTTCCTATCCATGTACCTACCTAGTCTGCAGTTGTGTTCTAAGACGGGAGCTGCTTTCATTATGGGGTGATTAAGTAGATGAAGGGTATAGCCTCACAACCTTTTTCGATGTTTACCCATTGATATTACTGTTATTCCACCAGTGGGAGAGTCTAGGACCAGAGGGCACAGCCTCAGAATAAAATAACTTACCTCAGAATAAAATAACTTACCTTTAGAAAGGAGATTCTTTGGTCAGAGGGAATTTATTTCATCAAAGGGTGGTGAATCTGTGGAATTCATTGCCACAGACGGTTGTGGAGGCCAAGTCATTGGGTATTTTTAAGATGGTGATTGACAGGGCCTTGATTACTAAGGGTGTCAGGGGTTATGAGGAGAAGGCAGGAGAATGGGGTTGAGAGGGAAAGATAGATCAGCCATGAGTGAATGGCGAAGTAGACTTCATGGGCCGAATGACCTAATTCTGCCCCTATAATGTATGAACATGAATTTAATGTGAGTTAATGACTCGTATTAACTGCATTCTTTACAGGCGTTGCTCGAAGCCCAGAATCAGTTCCGGGTTCATGTTCCCAACTTCACTTTCAACCTGGGATTCTCTGGAAAATTCTACTACACCGGTGGGTTTTGCTGTCAAGCTCCGTTAGTTGCTGCGGCCCTTGACTGTCTCTCACTGTCTAGCTCTAGTGTCATAGAGTCATAAGGCACGGAAACAGGCCGCTTGGCCCACATTGTCCATGCTGACCAAGATGCCCCATCCACACTAGTCCCATCTGTCTGTGTTTGGCCCATATCCCTCTACGGTGAATTCTCTAATTTTAAGCAACTTCTACCTTCACTCCCCTCCCTTACCACCGCCTCAAACCCTTCCTTGCCCCTTTCTCCACCCTAGTCGTTTAACCACTATTCTCCACTATTGTATCCCTCTTGAAATCATACTTCCCTAGCCAACAATGGGCCTCGCAGGGCACCACCCTGCTTGAGGTAATTGGCGGCCGGCTTTGATTTGTCCTGGTCTTTTCTCACCTCCAGTTCACCTGAACGGTCCTGACCCGCGACGTTACCCATCTTTTTTTTCCAGAGATGCTGCCAGATCGCTGAGTTACTCCAGCACATTGCACTATCCCGCTAAACCTTTCCTACTCATGTACCTGTCCAAATGTCTTTTAAATGTTGTTATAGTACTTGCCTCAACTACCTCCTCTGGCAGCTCATTCCATACACCCACCACTCAGTGTGAAAAAGTTGCTCTTGTAGTGGGTGAAATATCTTTTCCTCATCTCAGTCCTAAATGGCCTACCCCTTATTCTTAAACTGTGACCCATGGTTCTGGACTTCCCCCAACATTGGGAACATTTTTCCTGCATCTAGCCTGTCCAATCCTTTAAGAATTTTATATATTTCTAGATCCCCTCTCATCCTTCTAAATTCCAGTGAATGCAAGCCCAGTCGACCCATTCTTTCATCATATGACAGTCCCGCCATCCCGGGAATTAACTACGCTGCACTCCTCAATAGCCATAATGTCCTTCCTCAAATTAGGAGACCAAAATTGCACACAATACTCCCAAGTGCGGTCTCAGCAGGCCCCTGTACAACTGCAGTAGGACCTCCTTGCTCCTAAACTCAAATCCTCTCGCAATGAAAGCCAACATGCCATTAGCTTTCTTCACTGCCTGCTATACCTGCATGCTTACTTTCAGTGACTGATGTATAAGCACACCTAGGTCTCGTTATACCTTCCCTTTTCTTAATCTGACACCATTCAAATAATAATCTGCCTTCCTGTTCTTGCCACCAAAGTGGTTAACTTCATAATTATCATCATTATACTGCATCTGCCATGCATCTGCCCATTCACCCAACCTGTCCAAGTCACCCTGCAGCCTAATAGCATCCTCGTTGCAGCTCTGCCACCCAGCTTTGTGTCATCCGCAAACTTGGAGATGTGCTTGTAGAAAGGGGGAACTGCAGATGCTGGTTTAGAAAAACAAAAGACACAAAGTGCTGGAGTAACTCAGCAGGTCAGGCAGCATCTGTGGAGAACAAGGATTGGTGACATTTTGGGTTTTGACCCTTCTTCAGGCCCCACCTATCACTTACCAGGCATTATTCTTTCCCTCCTCTCTTCCAGTTGTCCCCTCCCCACCCACCTCCACCCGTCTGAAGAAAAGTCCTGACCCAAAACATCACCTATCCCTATTCTCCAGAGATTCTGTCTGACCCGCTGAGATACTCCAGCACTTGGTATCTTTGTTTGTAAACCAGCACCCTGCAGTTCCCTGTGTCATAGAGTCATACAGCATGGGCCCAGGCCCTTTGGCCCAACTCATCCATGCCACCCAAGATGCCCCATCTACGTTACTCCCACCTGCCTGGGCCATATCCCTCTAAACCGCTCCTGTGCGTGTGCCTGCCTAAATGTTTTTTACATGCAGTTAAATGTTGTTGAGCATTGAATAGTGTACGTCTAGCCAGGAATGTTGCTAATCGTGAGTTGCCCTCCTGTTCTCCAGGGACTGATGAGGAGGACAAAGGGGACAATCTGCTCCTGTCCAACATGAAGGAGTTTTGGTGGTTCCCCCACATGTGGAGCCACATGCAACCTCACCTCTTCCACAACCAGTCAGTCCTCGTCGAGCAAATGCTCCTCAACAAGCAGTTTGCAGTGGTGAGTACAAACGGCAAGGCCACCATCATAATCAAGGACCAGTCTCACCCTGTTCACTTCCTCTTCGTAGGATCATAGGATCATAAGTGACAGGAGTAAAATTAGACCCATCAAGTCTCCTCTGCCATTCAATCATGGCTGATCGATCTCTCCCTCCTGACCCCATTCTCCTGCCTTCTCCCCATAACCTCAGACACCCATACTAATCAAGAATCTATCTATCTATCTCTGCCTTAAATATATACACTGACTTTGCCTCCACAGCCTTCTGTGGTGAAGAATTCCACAGATTCACCACCCACTCTAACCTAAGAAATTCCTCCTCTTGACCGGCTGAGTTACTCCAGCACTTAGTGTATTTTGTTTTTGTTAACCAGCATCTGCAGTTCCTTGTTTCTACGGGTGATAGGTGGAGATAGAGGGGAGAATGGTATGATAGGCAGATGGTTGGACAAGGCCAGAGATGACAAGATAAAAAGAGATAAGGAGAAAAGAGATGCGAAATTTGAAGCCAGAGGAAGGAAGACACCAGGAAGTGCAGATGCTAGTTTACCAAAGAAAGCACAAAGTGCTGGAGTGTCTGCATAGCTCCAGATTCGGGGACAATAGACAATAGGTGTAGGAGTAGGCCATTCGGCCCTTCGAGCCAGCACCGCCATTCAATGTGATCATGGCTGATCATCCCCAATCAGTACCCCGTTCCTGCCTTCTCCCCATATCCCCTGACTCCGTTATCTGTAAGAGCTCTATCTAGTAAGTATCCAGAGAACCGGCCTCCACCACCCTCTGAGGCAGAGAATTCCACAGACACACAACTCTCTGTGTCTGGGACAGTTTCTTCCCAGCTGTTATCAAGCAACTGAACAGTCCTATCACTGTCCCAACTGGAGAGCGGTCCTGACCTCCTATCTACCTCATTGGAACCCCTTGGACTCTCTTTAATCGGACTTTACTAGACTTTAGCTTGCACTAAACGTTATTCCCTTTATTCGGGTGAGGTGGCCGATCTCAACCTCATGGGGACTTCCACAGCCGGCCGATCGGATAACACGGCAAGGCTCTGGAATCAAGGAGGCCGGAGAATCGGTGGTGGACCTGCACGATCGTATCTAAAAAGCAGCAGCCTGGTCGGTATTCCCTGCAGTGTTCGTTATTGCCCTTGCTGCTTGAATGCTGATAATAGATGCAGAATCCCCTCAAGTATTCACTCAGGCCCTCTGGCCTCTGGCCTACCTCTTCCCTTGTTCCCGTCACAGACTGTTTCCCTGAACTCTGAGGAGCTTCTTTCTAAAGCAGTGATGCTAAGATGGGGAGAGTGCGGTGTCGGGTAACTGTGGTTGTCATTGTGAAAGATTCTCTGAAAGAGCCCATTGTGGGAACAGTCACGTTGCACTGGCGAAGTATTTATAAACTATTGTGTGACACATACGTGCTATAGGGAGAGACCTTACTACTTGGGAAGGCTAGAACAGTACAGCACAGGTCACATAGTGCTGGAGTAGCATAGAAACATAGAAACATAGAAAATAGGTGCAGGAGTAGGCCATTCGGCCCTTCGAGCCTGCACCGCCTTTCAATATGATCATGGCTGATCATCCAACTCAGTATCCTGTACCTGCCTTCTCTCCATACCCCCTGATCCCTTTAGCCACAAGGGCCACATCTAACTCCCTCTTAAATATAGCCAATGAACTGGCCTCAACTACCTTCTGTGGCAGAGAATTCCAGAGATTCACCACTCTCTGTGTGAAAAATGTTTTCCTCATCTCGGTCCTAAAAGATTTCTCCCTTATCCTTAAACTGTGACCCCTTGTTCTGAACTTCCCCAAAATCGGGAACAATCTTCCTGCATCTAGCCTGTCCAACCCCTTAAGAATTTTGTAAGTTTCTATAAGATCCCCCCTCAATCTTCTAAATTCTAGCGAGTACAAACCGAGTCTATCCAGTCTTTCTTCATATGAAAGTCCTACCATCCCAGAAATCAGTCTGGTGAACCTTCTCTGTACTCCCTCTATGGCAAGAATGTCTTTCCTCAGGTTAGGAGACCAAAACTGTACGCAATACTCCAGGTGTGGTCTCAGCAGCACAGTGGCGCAGCGGTAGAGCTGCAGCCTTACAGCGCCAGAGACCTAGGGGATCGATCCTGACCTTGGGTGCTGTCTGTACAGAGTTTGTACGTTATCCCTGTGAACCCGTGATTTATCTCCAGGTGCTCCCGTTTCCTCCCACACTCCAAAGATGTGCAGTTTGTAGGTTAATTGGCTTCTGTAAATTCTTAATTGTTCCCAGTGTGCAGGTTAGTGCTAGTATACAGGGTGATCGATAGTCGCCGCAGACTCAGTGGGACGAAGGGCCTGTTTCCATGCTGTGTCTCTATAGTAAAGTCTAAAGGGTGAGGCAGCATCTCTGGAGAACATGGATAGGCAACATTTTGGGTCGGGACCATTCTTCAGCATAGGAATAGGCTCTTTGACCAACAATGTATTTGCCGAACATGATATCAAGTTGTTCTCTTCTGCCTGCTCATACATAGAACATAGAACATCGAACAGTACAGCATAGGAACAGGCCATTCTGCCCACAATTCTGTGCTGACCATGACCATAATCTCCCATGCCTGCGCATACATAGAATGTAGAAAAGTAGAGCAGAGGAACATGGCCTTTGGCCCACAGTCCACTGAACATAATGCCTTAATTAAACTAATCTCCTCTGCCTGCACGTGATCCACATCCCTCCATTCTCTGCTGATCCATGTGCATGTCTAAAAGCCTCTTAAAATACCACTATCGTATCTTCCAGGTACCCACTACCTTCTGCCACTAACGCCACAGATGCCTGTAGAGGCTAGTTCATTGGGTATTTTTAATGCAGAGATTGATGGGTTCTTGCTTAGTACGGGCATCAAAGGTTATAGGGAGAAGGCAGGAGAATGACAATAGACAATAGGTGCAGGAGTAGGCCATTCGCCCCTTCGAGCCAGCACCACCATTCAATGTGATCTTGGCTGATCATCCCCAATCAGTACCCCGTTCCTGCCTTCTCCCCATATCCCCTGACTCCACTATCTATAAGAGCCCTATCTAGCTCTGTCTTGAAAGTATCCAGAGAACCGGCCTCCACCGCCCTCTGAGACAGAGAATTCCACAGACTCACAACTCTCTGTGTGAAACAATCTCCGTGGCCTTATTCATAAACTGTGGACCCTGGTTCTGGACTCCCCCAACATTGGGAACATGT
Source organism: Leucoraja erinaceus (assembly GCF_028641065.1). Classification (NCBI taxonomy): domain Eukaryota; kingdom Metazoa; phylum Chordata; class Chondrichthyes; order Rajiformes; family Rajidae; genus Leucoraja; species Leucoraja erinaceus. The sequence goes on from NC_073387.1 coordinate 23,275,976, forward strand.
TTCCTGCCTCTAGCGTGTCCAAACCCTTAATAATCTTATATGTTTCAATAAGATCCCCTCTCATCATTCTAAATTCCAGAGTATACTAGCCCAGCCACTCCATTCTCTCAGCATTTGACAGTTCCGCCATCCCGGGAATTAACCTTGTGAACCTACGCTGCACTTCCTCAATAGCAAGAATGTCCTTCCTCAAATTTGGAGACCAAAACTGCACACAATACTCCAGGTGTGGTCTCACTAGTGCCCTGTACAACTGCAGAAGGACCTCTTTGCTCCTCTACTCAACTCCTCTTGTTATGAAGGCCAACATGCCATTAGCTTTCTTCACTGCGTGCTGTACTTGCATGCTTACTTTCATTGACTGATGAACAAGGACCCCCAGATCCCTTTGTACTTCCCCTTTTCCCAACTTGACACCATTTAGATAATAATCTGCCTTCCTGTTCTTGCTACCAAAATGGAGAACCTCATATTTATCCACATTAAACTGAGAGGAAAAGATAGATCAGCCATGATTGAATGGCGGAGTAGACTTGATGTACCAAATGGCTTAATTCTGCTCCTATAATTTATTAACGTATGAAACTAAACTAAGATTACAAATGGGCGCACGGTGGCGCAGAGGTAGGCTTACTTACTTACTGCCTATTATTCCTTCTGGCCTGTAGGGCAGCAACGAAGGTCCTCCATTCAGTAGTGTTGATTCCTTCAGTTGCTGTTTCCGTAACATATTTGTTTTACGAGACAGGGTTGTTAGCCCTGTGCTCAACCTCCTACCTGGAGGACCAGTCGATCGCTCTTCGTCTCGCCTCTACCCTTCGACCTGTCCAGCATGGGAGACCCTAACAGGAGACGAATCTCCCGCTGGCATTGCTCGAGGGGTCACTGAGACACACAAGCTCCCCGACCACGACAAGGTTGCAATCCAACGGGGAGGTAGAGGTAGAGTTGCTGCCACACTGCGCCAGATACACGGGTTTGAACCTGACTACGGGTGCTGCCTGTACGGAGTTTGTACGTTCTCCCCTTGACCTGCGTGGGTTTTCTCCGGGTGCTCCGGTTTCCTCCCACACCCCAAAGACGTACAGGTTTTTGGGCTAATTGGCTTGTTATAATTGTGAATTATTTCCCAGTGTGTGCAGGATAGTGTTAGTGTTAGTGTTAGTCGGGTTCGTGATTGACCGGTGTCTGTGCTTTGTGTCTAAGCTAAACTAAAATGACGGGCTCGCTCTTTGTCTCTTGCAGGAGCATGGAATCCCCACGGATATGGGCTATGCGGTAGCTCCCCACCATTCTGGAGTCTACCCTGTACACATGCAGCTGTATGAAGCCTGGAAGCTGGTCTGGGGCATGAAGGTGACAAGCACTGAGGAATACCCGCACCTGAAGCCGGCACGCTTCCGACGGGGGTTCAAGCACCACGGCATCATGGTAGGTCGGGTTCAGACCCACCCAACCGCGAGCCGCTCCGCCCTCTGTGACAGCAGCGGTGTCATAGCTCGGTACAGGGACGGGCAGGATTTACCTGCACTTTGAAACACAGTGGCACCACGGTAGAGCTTTAGAATTTAGAGATGAAGCGTGGAAACAGGCCATTCGGCCCACCAGGTCTGTGCCAACCAGCGATCACCCCGTGCACCAGCACTGTCCTGCACACTAGGGATAATTTACAACTTTTCCCAAAGTCAAGTAACTGTCTTTCGAGTATGGGAGGAAACCGGACCACGAGGTCACCCAAACCCAGGTCTCTGGCACTGTTAGACAGCAACTCTACTGCTGCGCCACTGTGCCGCCTTTTTAGTGAGCTTCAAGTTAATTATTGAATTACAAATACTAGAGGCCCATTAATAAAAATTGTAATATGGGCAATGGTTTCAGGCTAGATACCCACCATTGACTCCATCTATGTTTAAAGCTACTTTGGAGAAATTGCTGCCTGACAGCACTCGGGTTCGATCCTGACCTTGGGTGATGTCTGTGTGTTTGTGTGTGTGGAGTTTGCACGATCTCCCTGTGACCATGTGGGTTTCCTCCAGGTGCTTCAGTTTCCTCCCATATCCCAAAGACGTGCGGGTTTGTACGTTAATTGGCCCTCTGTAAATTGCACCTAGTGCGTACGATGGTGGATGAGAAAGTGGGATAACATAGAACTTGTGTGAACGGGCGATCGATGGCCGGCGTGGACTCGGTGGGCCGAAGGACCTGTTTCCATGTCATATCTGTAAACTAAACTCAAATTCAACTAAACTTATAGCAAGGAGGAGAAGGTGGGATTTCTTTGCCATACAACACAAGTAGAAACAGGGACTTGATGACAGACACAAAATGCTGGCCAGGCAACATCTCTGGTGAAAAGAAATAGGTAACATTTCGTGTTTGGACCCTTCTTCTGTTCTCCAGAGATGCCGCTTGGTTCACTGAGTTACTCCAACAATCTTTGGACTCTGCAAATAGATTGAGAGAGTTGGTGAAGACTTGGCAATTGAACTACCTTCATTGGTCGGGACATTGAGTATCATGAAGTCATAATGCAGTTTTATAAGCTTTTGGTCAGGCCGTATTTGGAGTATTGCGTGCAGTTCTGGTGGCTCCGTTACAGGAAGGATGTGGAGGCTTTGGAGAGGCAGAAGACGTTCACCTGAATGCTGCCTAGATTAGGGGAGAAGGGGAGAAGGCAGGAACGGGGGTACTGATTGGTGATGATCAGCCGTGATCACATTGAATGGCGGTGCTGGCTCGAAGGGCCGAATGGCCTACTCCTGCATCTATTGTCTATTGTCTATTGTCTATAAGAGGGAAACTGTTGGATAAACTTAGATTATTTTCTCTGGAATGTCAGAGGCTGAGGGGAGACCTGATAGAAACATATATGAGAGGCTTAGTTAGGGTAGACAGTCGAACCTTTGTTCCCCAGGGTGCAGATGTCATAAGGCTAGAGGGCATAGCTTTAAGGAGCGAGGGACAAAGTTTAAAGGAGATGTGTGAGGAGCAGTTTCTTACACAGTTGGGGGGGGGGGGGGGGTTCTGGAGCACACTGCCAGGGGTGGTGGCGGGGGCAGAAACAATGGTGGAGTTTAACAGGCTTTTAGATAGGCACATGGATAAGCAGGGAATGGAGGGATATGCATCCTGTGCAGGCAGAAAAGATTTGCATAACTTGGCATCATGTTTGACTTGTTCATTGTGGGCAGAAGGGCTTGATCCTCTGCTGTACTGTTCTCTATTTGATGGAAAAGAGGGGTTTATTGATAGAAAATAATTGATCAGGGTGGCACAGTTGCGCAGCAGCAGACCAGAGACCCGGCTTTGATCCAGACCTCAGGCCCTGTCTGTGCGTGAAGTTTGTACATTCTCCCTTTGACCGCGTGGGTTTCCTCCGAGTGCTCCAGTTTCATCCACGTGCCTAAGACGTGTGGGTTGTGTAGGTTAACTGGCTGCTGTAAATTGCCCCCAGTGTGTAGGGAGCGAATGAGAAATTAGGATAACATAGAACTAGTGTGAACGGGTGATCGCTGATCGGCGTAGACTCAGTGGGCAGAAGGACCTGTTTCCATGCTGAATATGATATGTGATTGGCACCATTTTGTCTACAATACAAGAACTGGTTGTTCCGGTCCTGAGATTCGCAACACACCCCAACCTCACCATCTTTACCTCCGCTGTTCCACTGGATCAGAGTCGGCTCTGAACATTTATTTTTAGTTATACTTTCACTGAAGGGATTAACAATCCCCTGAGGCTGTGATTTTTGGGGTGCAATATCCTGCGGTAATCCTCACAGTACGACTTTGCAGCTTACTGCCAACCTTTGCTGCCAGTGCAACCTCCGCAGGTAGCTCTCCAAATGTACTGTCAGCTTGCATTACACCTTGGTTTGGGAACAGCTCTGCCCAAGATGGCAAGAAATTGCAGAGAGCTGTAGATGTAGCTCAGTCCTTTGCACAGACCAGACTCCCCACCATCTACACTTGGGAAAGCAGCCAACATAATCAAAGATGTCATGAAAATCGTCTAGATCTAGGAATAGATCGGATAGACGCACATATATTCTTACCCAGGGATGGGGAATCGAGAACCAGAGGACATAGGTTTAAGATGAGGGGGGAAAGATTTAATAGGAACCTGAGGGACGATGTTTTCACTCAGAGGGAGGTGGGTGTATGGAACGAGCTGCCAGAGGAGGTAATTGAGGCAGGGACTATAACAACATTTAAAAGACATTTGGACAGATACATGGATAGTTTAGTTGAGAGATGCAGCAGGGAAACAGGCCCCCACGCTGACCACCAATCACCCATACGCTAGATTTATACTACAGTCTAGAGGCAATTTACAGAAAACAATTAACTTACAAACCTGTATGTCTTTGGAACATGGGAGGGAACCATCCTACCAACAACTAGAGACGACAGTCCTAAAGCACTATCTACCTCATTGGAGACGCTCAGACTATCTTTGATCGAGCCTTACAGGCTTTACCTTGCACTAAATATTATTCGCGTTATTCCATTTATCCTGTATTTGTACACAGTGATGGCTCGATTATAGTCATGTGTTGTCTTTCCGCTAACTAGATAGTATGTAACAAAAGCTTTTCAGTGTCCTTGGTATACATGACAATAAATTAAACTCAAACTCACCCAGAGGAAACCCACGCGGTCACAGGGAGAACATGCAAATTCCATACAGATAGAACCCATGGTCAGGATCGAACCCGGGACTCTGGCGCTGTGAGGTAACAGCCATACCACCATGCCACCCTGCCGCCATAGGAAAGGTTTAGAGGGCTATGGGCCAAACACAGGCAGGTGCGACTAGTGTAGATGGGGCATTTTGATCAGCATGGACACGTTGGACTGAAGGGCCTGTTTTCGTGCTGCATGCCTCTGTGACTATTTGCTATTCTCAGTCTCTGTTCCTTTGTACAGGTTCTGCCCCGTCAAACTTGCGGTCTTTTCACGCACACTATATTCTACAACGAGTACCCTGGAGGACCAAAGGAGCTGGACAAGATCATCAACGGTGGAGAGCTATTCCTCACCGTCCTCCTCAATCCCGTGAGTACTTGCTGTGTGGAGTTTGCACGTTCTCCCTGTGACCGCCTTGGTTTCCCCCGTTTCCAAAAGACGGGCGGGTTTGTACGTTTATTGGCCTCTGTCAAATGTTGCCCCTGGGAGGGTGTGTAGGGAGGGGATGAGAACGTGGGATTAATGTGAACAGGTGATGGGTAGCTAGTGTGGACATGGTGGGCGGATGGACCTGTTTCCCTGCTGCATCTATAAACTAAAACTAAAGAAAACGCATGTTTGGAAAGGAACTGCAGATACTGGTTTATACCAAAGAGACAGAAATGCTATTCAGCAGGTTAGGCGGCATCTCTGGAGAAAAAGGATGTGACATTTCAGTTTGGGACTTTTCTTCATGATGGTTGGTCTATGTCGACCTGGTGGGCCGCAGGGCCTGTTTCCAGGCAACATCTTTATATCAGTCAAGCTGACAGAAGTTAAAATTATCTACTAAATAAATAGAAAATAGACATGTGGATTGATAGTTTAGCAGCAGGAGAGAGTTGCTGAGTATCGAAGACACCAATAGTTGCCATCACAGTGTGTCCCAGCAGCAGATTGGGATGTTTATTTTCACGATTTAGCGGTAATACTTTGGCAGGCGGTGGTTCACACCTTCTCCCTGCCACAGATGGAAAACCAGCCAGGATGCCTCATGCCAAAACCTTGCTGCGGATGGAAGAGACGCAGAGAGAGGGAAGTAATTACTGTTCCCGGGGAGGGGAGGTTTAAAGCCTCTGCCTTGTGCAGATGGCCCTTTGGCATGGTCCCGGCCTGAACCGTCGCCTATACATGTTCTCCAAAGATGCTGCCTGACCCACTGAGCTTCTCCAATACTTTGTGTCTATCTCTGGGTTTGATAGGAGTGGACTTTAGACTTTAGAGATACAGCGAGGAAATAGGCCCTTCGGCCCACCTACTCTGTGCCGACCAGCAATCTCCCCATGCACCAGCACTATCCTGCGCACTAGGGCCAATTTACAATTTACAGAAGCCAATTAACCTACAAACCTGCATATCTTTGGAGGTGGGAGGAAACCGGAGGACCTGGAGAAAACCCATGGGGTCACAGGGAGAACGAGCCACCTCCGTACAGACAGCAGCTGGCAGCACCATTGAGTGGCAGTAGTTACTGCCTTACAACAACAGAGACCCGGGTTCGATCCTGATTCCGGGTGCTTGCCTGTACGGAGTTTGTACGTTCTCCCAGTGACCTGCATGGGTTTTCTCCGAGATCTTCGATTTCCTCCCACTCTAGACGTACAGGTTTGTAAATTAATTGGCTTGGCGTAAACATATAAATGTCCCTAGTGTGTAGGGTAGTGTTAATGTGCGGGGATCGCTGGTCGGTGTGGACCTGGTGGGCCGAAGGGCTTGTTTCCGTGCTGTAGCTCTGAACTAAACTAGCTGTGGTGAGGATCAAATGCGAGACTCTGGTGATGTGAGGTAGCGACTGTGCTCCCACAGACAGAGAGTTTAGTTTAGAGATGGCATGGAAACAGGCCCTTTGGCCCACCGAGTCCACGACAACCATCGATCATGTGTTATCTTTAGTTTTAGCTTCTCCCTTCTCCCATCAGGCAAGTGGTACAGAAGTGTGAAAACTCACACCTCCAGATTCAGGGACAGTTCAGTCCCAGCTGTTATCAGACAAATGAACCATCCCATCACCAACTGGCGAGCGGTCCTGTCCTCTCATCTACCTTTTCTGAAACCGTTGAACTATCTTTAATCGGACTTGACTGGATTTTATCTTGCACTAATATTTATTCCCTTTATCCTGTATCTGTACACTGTGGAACAAAAATACTTTTCACTGTACATGCAAGAGGATGAGGGGTTGTCTTAAACAAGATCATGAGAGGAATAGATCGGGTAGACACACAGAGTCTCTGGCCCAGAGTAGAGGAATCGAGAACCAGAGGACATAGGTTTAAGATGAGCGGTAAAAGATTTAATAGGAACCTGAGGGAAAACTTTTTCCACACAGAGGGTGGTGGGTGTATGGAACGAGCTGCCGGAGGAGGTAGTTGAAGCAGGTTCTATCACAACGTTTAAGAAACATTTAGACAGGTACATGGATAGGATAGGTTTAGAGGATTGTTTTATGGGCCAAACATGGGCAGGCGGGACTAGTGTAGATGGGGCATATTGATCGGTGTGGGCAAGTTGGGCCGAAAAGCCACTTTCCATGCAGTGTGTCTTTATGACTATGATGTGACAATAATAAACTAAATCAAATCCCTATGAGAGACACAAAATGCTGGAGTAACTCAGCAGGTCAGGCAGCATCTCTGCAGAAAATGGATAGGTGAGGGGGTTTGAGCTGACTGCAAGAAGAGTCCAGGACAAATCCTGGCTGGCAACAAATGGCCTCAGGCAGGGTGGTGTGTAGTAGTGTACAGCACTGATGCTGTTATTTACTTTAGTTTAGTTTTGTTTAGTGTATTATCATGTGTAACGAGGGACTTTTAGTTGTGTGCCAACCAGTCAATAGGAAGACTACACATGATTACGGTCAAGCCGTCCACAATGTACAGGTACAGGATAAAGGGAATAACGTTGAATGCAAGAGTGGCACTGTGGCGCAGCGATAGAGATCCTGCCTCATAGCGCCAAAGACCCAGTACCATCCTGACTATGGTTGCTGTCTGTGCAGAGTTTGTACCTCTTCCTATAACCGCGTGGGTTTCTCCGGGTGCTCCGGTTTTCGTTAAAGATGTACAGGTTTGTAGGTTAATTGGCTTGGGTGAAAATTGTAAATTGTCCCTAGTGTGTAGGATAGTGCTAGTATTCGTTGGTCAATGTGGAATCGGTGGGCCGAAGGGCCTGTTTCCATGCCGTATTGCTAAAGTAAAACTAAACTATAATAATAATAATAATAATAATAATAATAATAATAATAATAATAATAATAATAATAATAATCTCTCTCCTAATATTGTATAGCACATTTAAAAACAACTCGCATTGACCAAAGTGCTTCACATCAGTGCAGGTACTAATTTGATACATACAACGGTAGACAGACCTAACAATACGTACATAAACTGTTTACAGCTCCCCCTCAGAGGGGCTCAAAAACGCTAGGGAGTAGAAATAGGTTTTAAGTCGTGACTTAGAGGAGTCGATGGTGGGAGCAGTTCTGATGAGGAGCGGGATGCTATTCCACAGTTTAGGTGCTGCAACCGCAAAATCGCAGTCACCCCTGAGCTTAAACCTAGACCAAGGTTTATGATAAACTATGATAAAGTCGAGTAAAGTCCGATTAAATACAGTCCGAGGGTCTGCAAGGTAGTTGGTAGATAGTTGTGTGTGAGTGCAGCCCTGATCCTTGCCGTCCACCTCTCTCCTAGATCAGCATCTTCATGACGCACCTGTCCAACTATGGCAACGACCGGCTGGGACTGTACACCTTCAGGAATCTGATCAGCTTTGTGCAGTGCTGGACCAACCTGAAGCTACAGACCCTGCCTCCTGTGCAGTTGGCCCAGCGATACTTCCAGCTCTTCCCCGAGGAGAAGGACCCTTTCTGGCAGGTGAGAGCTCGTGGCCCTGAAACCGAGCAGTGGACCTCTGACTGGTGGAGCGGAGGCTGAACGTTTTACTTTACGTTCGATTCTCTTTAAAGTAGACTAGTGTGCAGATGGCTCGACAAGAGAGGACAATGTTTGACCTCCAATTTTGAAAGAAGGGTGGCCAAGGAACCGAAGGGTCAGTGAGAGAGCTTTTGGGACAAGTTGCCATAACTTTAATTAGTTTTAAAATAAATCCGTATCTGCCGCTGTAAGACAGCAGCCCTACCTGCTGCACCACTGTACCTCCTTACACATGCCTCTTGTGTCTGATCTTGCAGGACCCATGTGAAGATAAAAGACACAAAGATATCTGGAGCAAAGAAAAAACATGTGACAGACTGCCAAAGCTTCTTATTATTGGCCCTCAAAAGTCAGGTAAGTGTAAGTCCACAACCTGAGTGATCAAATATAAATCTTCTCTCTTTTTTTCACCTAATGGGTGATTTACACGCACTCTCCGACTTACCTAATGGGTGATTTACAAAAACTCACTTGCGCAGGCAATGCTTTCAGACCACGGACGCCCATGTTGTCTCCATCTCGGAGCTCCCTGCTGTGATCTCCACGTTGGAGCTCCCCCATGGTCTCCACGTCAGAGCTGACCCTGTCTGTAAACCTCCCCCAAACCTGTACGTCTTTGGATTGTGGGAGGGAAACGGAGCATCCGGAGAAAACCCACGTGGTCACAGGCAGAACGTACAAACTCCACACAGACAGACAGCACCTGTAGTCAGGATGGAAAACAGGTCTCTGGCGCTGTGAGGCAGCAACTCTTCTGCTGCACTGCTGTGCCACCCTTTTGTGTGTTAACCAGCATCTGCTGTTCCTTGTTTCCACAGATAAGAGTTGATGTTGGCATCATGTTGGGCATGGACATTGTGGGCCAAAGGGCCTGTTTTCTATGCTGTAATGTTGTATGTTCTATATCAGGGTGTCTCCAGCATCTGCAGTTGCTCGTGTCTGCACTGCACTGTTCTATATTCTGTGCTCGATGTAATTCCGTTGACACACACTCCACACAGCTGCTATGACTGAGTGAGCTCAGCCATGCAGGATCAGGCCTTCGAGACAGCTGCAAGCATCCGGATTCCCCCTCCAGGCATGGGGGACGTTTAACAAATGTCAAACTGCTCCACAGCACTCTGCAGTAAAAGTACTCCTCCCTTTCCCAGCTGTGGATCGAATTCCAGAACAAATACATGGAAAACCACACCACCGACTTCTCCAACTACCTGGGTGGTCCTAAGTTCATAAGTTATAGGAGCAGAAATTCGGCCCATCGTGTCTACTCTGCCATTCAATCATGGCTGAGGTATCTTTCCCTCTCAACCCCATTCTCCCTCTAACCCCTGACACCCTTACTAATCAAGAATTTGACAACCTCCGCTTTAAAAATACCCAAAGACTTGAGCTCCACAGCCGTCTGTGGCAGTGAATTCCACAGATTCACCACCCACTGGCTAAATAAATTCCTCCTCATCTCCTTTCTAAAGGTATGTCCTTTTAATTCTGGAGCTGTGCCCTCTGATCCTAGACTCTCCCACTGGTGGAAAAATCCTCTCCACATTCACTCTATCCGGGCCTTTCACTGTTCAGTAAGTTTCAATGAGGTGCCCCCTCATCCTTCTAAACTCTTATCGAGTACAGGTTGAGTGGTCTAATCCTGCTCCAATGTCTTATGGTCTCACCAATTGAGAAGCGAATGGCTTAGAATACGGAAATCGAACAGTACAGCACTGTTACAAACATCTACAAATGCACTGTCGAACTTGGTTTGGGAACAGCTTTGCCCAAGAAGCGAGAAGTTGTAGATGTAGCCCAGTCCATCAGACAGACTCTCAAGTCCACACGTTCGCAAGTTATAGTAGAATTAGGCCATTTGGTCCATCGAGTCTACTCTGCCATTCAATCATGGCTGATCTCTGCCACCTATTCCCATTTCCATGCCTTCTTCCCATAACCCTTGACACCCGTTCGAATCAAGAACTTGTCTATCTCCCCACCATTGATTTTATCTACACTTCACGCTGCTTCAGAAAAGCAGCCAACATCATCAAAGACTTGTCCCATCCCGGTCATTCCTTCTTTTCCCACTCCCCATCAGGCAGAAGATACAGAAGCTTGAAAGCGTGCATCACCAGACTCAGGAACAGCTTTAGGCTTCTGAACGGTCCTTCCACAAGCTTGGGTACTGTACAATGCGCCTTGGTTTAGTTTAGTTTAGAGATGCAGCACAGAAACAGGCCCTTCGGCCCACCGGGTCCATGCCAACCAGTGATTCTCATATACTTACCCTATCCTACACACACTAGGTGGCAATTTACAATTATACCAAGCCAATTAGCCTACAAACCTGTACGTCTTTGGGGAGTGGGAGGAATCCGGAGATCCTGGAGAAAACACATGCAGGTCACGGGGAGAACGTCCAACCCCCTACAGACAGCACCCGTAGTCAGGATCAAACCCAGGTCTCTGGCGCTGTAAGCCAGCAACTCCACCGCTGAGCCACCGTGCCGTCTACCTCTATCTACCGCATTGCAGACATTGGACTTTGTCTCTGCAACTAGTACGCTACAATGCTGAGAACTATATTCTGCACTCTGTATCTTCCCCTTTGCTCTCCCTATTGTACGAGTTTGGCTTGATTGCATTTATTATGTATAATATTATCTGAGCTGTTTGGATAGCATGCAAAACAAAGTTTCTCAATGTACCTCGGTACATGTGACAATACAGAAAACTCAAACTCCTCTTTGCCTTACATATTATACTTGCGTTTGACGATTGTATTTTTGCATGGTATATCAGATCTTTCGAGTAGCATGCAGAACAAAGCTCTTCACTGTACCTCGATACAGGTGGCAACAATAAGCCTAAACCTAACCATGGCTGTAACGGTGTTCTCTTCCTTTATAGGTACCACGGCACTCTATCTTTTCCTCACTATGCATCCGGACATCACCAGTAACACTCCAAACGCTGACACATTTGAAGAGCTGCAGTTTTTCAATGGGCCGAACTACCACAAGGGTATTGACTGGTAAGCGAGCGACTCGGGTGAATACTCCACAGCCATCCCCCACACACTGTGGCCAGCCCACCACTCACACCAGACTGCCCACCATCCACTCCATCTACCCTTCACCCTGCTTCTGGAGAGCAGCCAACATCATCAAAGGTTGAATGAACTGCAGATGCTGGTTTAGACCAAAGATAGACGCAAAATACTGGAGTTGCTCAGCGGGCCAGGCAGCATTTCTGGGGAACAGGGATAGGTGGTGCATAGGTGGTTTACCAGAATGATGCTTTATCAGGGTATTAGCTAGTGAGAGCTTGGACACTCTTGGACTGTTTTCACTGGAACGTCAGAGGCCGAGGGGAGAGTTGATAGAGGTATATAAAATAATAAGAAGCATAAATAGGGAAGAGGGTCAGAACCCTTTTCCCAGGGAGGAAATATCAAGGACTAGAGCGCATAGCGTTAAGGTCAGTGGGGAAAAGTTTAAAGGAGATGTGCAGGGCAAGTTGTTTCATGCAGAGGGTGGTAGGGGCCTGGATCTTGCTGCCAGGGCTAGTGATGGGTGCATATAGATATAGGCAGCACGGAAGCAGCCCCTTTGGCCCAACTTATCCACGCCGACCAAGATGTCATCTACACTAGTCTTAGCTGCCTGCGTTTGGTCCATACCCTCTAAACCTTTCCTATCCATGTACCTGTCTAAATGTCTTTTAATGTGATTGTAGGGCTTTAAGATACTTTTAGATAGGCACACGGCAGTGCAGGTAGTAGGATAAATATCTGATAGGATAGAATTGGCAGCGTGGTGAGGAGAGGGTGAGATATGGGATTGGATTGTTTAAGGGCCTGTCCCACTTGGCCGTCATTTACGCCTAGTTTACGAAACATCATTTACGCGTCACTTATGGTGCGCGCATGGTGCACATTACGCGCGCATGGTGCGTGATGACATAGGCAGTGACGCATGGCCGCACGCAGCGTCGCTGGATTTTGTGATGTACAAAATCTTCGCGCGCCATCTGCATGACGCGCAATTGACGGCCAAGTAGGACAGGCCCTTTAGAGTTTAGTTTTAGACTTTAGAGATGTAGCGTGGAAACAGGCCCTTCAGCCCGCTGAGTCCGTGCTGACCAGTGATCACCCTGTACACTAGTACTATCCTACACACGGGGGACAATTTATAATCTTTTAACAAAGCCAATTAAGCTCCAAACATGCATGGCTTTGGGAGGAAACCGGAGCACCCGGAGAAAACCGACGCGGTCACAGGAAGAAAGTGGAAACTCTGCACAGACAGCACCCTTAGTCAGGACCGAACTGGGTTTCTGGCGCTGTGAGGCAGCAACTCTACCGCTGCGCCACCGTGCCGCCGTTTGGTCTCACAGAGAGCTAGTGCTGTGTCCATTCCGTGACCGCCATTGCACCGTAAACTCCAGGCCACTCTTCCAGTGTAACAGGTCCCCACCTCTCTCCCCATTGCAGGTACATGGACTACTTTCCGATTCCCTCCAACACCACCTCGGACTATTTCTTCGAGAAGAGCGCAAACTACTTTGACTCTGATGTGGCGCCGAAGCGGGCAGCGGCCCTGTTGCCCCTAGCTAAAATCATCAGCATCCTGATCAGCCCCGCTGACCGTGCCTACTCCTGGTACCAGGTACGTGTGCCTGCCCTCGACTGCCATCGGTGGTGGTATCTGTGTTGGTATTGATATCGGTATCAGTATCAGTATTGCTATCCGTATTGCTATATGTGTCTATTAGTATCTATATTACTATCTGTATCAGTATCTGTATTGGTATCAGTATTGCTATCTGTGTCTGTGTCTGTATCAGCATTGGTATCGGTACTGGTATCGATAATTGGTAATAGTATCTATATTGGTATTGGTTTCAATATTGGTATCGATAATTAGTAAAGGTATTGGTATTGGTATTAATATTGGTATTGTTAATTGGTAATGGTATCAGTACTGATATCGGTATCAGTATGGGTATCGATAATTGGTCGTGGTATTGGTAATGGTATCAGAACCGGTAGGTATTGGAATCAGCATCGGTATTGGTATCAGTTTCTTTATTGGTATTTGGTGCTGGTATCGTTATCAGTATGAATATTGGTATTGGTATTGAGCAACTTGGTCGGCATGGATGAGTTGGGCTGAAGGGCCTGTGTCCGTGCTCTAGAACACTTTGACTCCATAATCAAAACCTGAGGAGCAACCTTTTCACACAGTCTTTCACCCAGGGAAGGAGAATCAAGAACCTGAGTACATGGGTTAAAGGTGAGAGGGGAAAGATTTAACCTGTGGGTGTATGGAACAAGCTGCTAGAAGATACACAAAAATGCTGGAGAAACTCAGCGGGTGCAGCAGCGTCTATGGAGCGAAGGAGATAGGCAACGTTTCGGGCCGAAACCCATCTTAAACTAGCTGCTAGAAGAGGTAGTTGAGGCAGGTACTATAACAACATTTAAAAGACATTTGGACAGGTGCATGGATCGGTAAGGATGTGTAGGAAGGAGCTGAAGCTGCTTGTTTAAACTGAACATAGACACAAAATGCTGGAGTAACTCAGTGGGACAGGTAACATCGCTGGAGAGAAGGTATGGGTGGCGTTTCAGGTCGAGAACCTTCTTCAGACTGCTGTCAGCGGAGAGGGATATATAGATAAGGAAGTGGAGTGTTAAAATAGGACAAAGGGAATAGAGATCAATGAAAATGTAGAGTAGATCATTGTTAGCTGGGAGAAGGTAACAACAAAGCAAACAGATAAATGGTCGGAGAACTGGGAAGGGGGAGGGATGGAGAGAGAGGGGAAGCAAGCGTTACTTGCAGTTAGAGAAGTCAATGTTCATACCGCTGGGGTGTAAGCTGCACAAGCGAAATATGAGGTGCTGTTCCTCCAATTTGCGCTGGGCCTCACTCTGACAATGGAGGAGGCCCAGGACTGAAAGGTCAGTGTGGGAATGGGAGGGAGAGTTAAAGTGTTTAGCAACTGGGAAATCAGGTAGGTTTAGGCAAACTGAGCAGAGGTGTTCAGCGAAACGAGCGCTGAGCCTGCGCTTCCTCTCGCCGATATACAGGAGTCCACACCTGGAACAGCAGATACAGTAGATGAGGTTGGGGTCCTTTGACGGAGTCGAGGGGGGAGGTAGAGCGACAGGTGTTGCATCTCCTGCGGTTGCAGGAGAAAATACATGGGGAGGGGGTGGTTTGGGTGGGAAGGGACGAGTTGACCAGGGAGTTGCGGAGGGACGCTATCTGCGAAAAGAGGAAAGGGGTGGTGATGGGAAGATGTGGCCAGTGATGGGATACCATTGGAGGTGGCGAAAGTGTTGGAGGATTATGTGCTGTGTGCGACGGCTGATGGGGTGGAAGGTGAGGACTAGGGTGACTCTGTTCCTGTTACGTCTGGGGGGAGGGGGAGTAAATGTGGAGCTGCGGGATATCGAGGAGATACTAGTGATGGCTTCATCTATGATGGAAGAAGGGAACCCCCATTTCCTAAAGAATGAGGACATCTCCGATGTCCTGGTAAGGAATACCTCATCTTGGGCGCATATGCGGCGTAGACAGAGGAATTGGGAGTAAGGGATAGAGTCTTTACAGTAAGCAGGGTGGGAAGATGTATAGTCTAGATAACTGTGTGAGTCAGTGGGTTTATAATAGATGTCAGTTGATGTCTCCTGTGATGGAGACAGTGAGATCAAGAAAAGGTAGGGTGATGTCGGAGATGGTCCAAGTGAATCTGAGTGCAGGATGGAAATTAGTAGTAAAGTTAATGAAGTCAATGATTACTGCATGGGTGCAGGAGGCAGCACCGATGCAATCGCCAACAAATAGGACTAGGTTGGCATGGATGAGTTGGGGTGAATGGCCTGTTTCCTTGCTGTGTGACTCCACGCTTCTCCCCGTCTCTCCCTCAGCACCAACGAGCCCACGATGACCCGGTGGCCCTGAGGTACAGTTTCCACGAGGTGATCACTGCTGGACCCAACACCGCCCCGAGACTGAGAGCTCTCCAGAACCGCTGCCTGATTCCAGGCTGGTACGCGATGCACATCCAACACTGGCTGAACTACTACCACACCAACCAGGCAAGTCCTCACCTCCACCGCACCCTGGGCCGCTCCACAAACCCCAGGCACATGGCATCCAAGGAGTTGGGCAAAGGGGATCCAATGGTTCAGTCGTTGAGTTTGGGCGGCACAGTGTGCCCAGATTGATGCCAACATCAACTCTTTTGTGCAGATACAAAGGACTGCAGATACTGTTTAATATACAACAGGGTGGCACAGTGGTAGAATTGCTGCCTTACAGCGCCAGAGACCCGGGTTTGTCCTGACAACGGGTGTTTTCTATATGGAGGTTGTACGTTCTCACTGTGACCGCGTGGTTTCCTCCGGTTGCTCCGGTTTCCTCCCCAATCCCAAAAAATGCACAGTATTTTAATTGACCAGTAAAATTGTAAGTTGTCCCTAGTGTGTAGCATAGTACTAGTCTATGGGGAGATCGCTGGTCGGCACGGACTCAGTGGGCCAAAGGTCCTGTTTTCGTGCTGTGCGTCTAAACGTACAGGAAATTAGTTTTACTTGGCATCATGTTTGGTGCAGATATTATTGGCTGGAGGGCCTGTTCCTGTGCTGACTCGTCTATGTCCTGTGTTGCCGCCTGTTTGTCTGATGCGTTGCCTCAGCCCTGGAGTTGCACAGTCACTGCGCCAGGGTGGTGAATCTGTGGAATTCATTGCCATAGATGGCAGTGGAGTCCAAGTTAATGGATATTTATATAACCCCGGTGTGTAGAGCTAGTAGGAGGTGAAATAAAACATTGTTACGACAGCACAGTGGCGCAGTGATGGGCCAAATGCCCTAATTCTGCACCTACAACTTACGAACATGAACAGCCTCCTGTATCGTTCCTTTTTCTCAGCAGATCCTCGTCCTTGACGGGCAACTCCTCCGGACGGAACCAGCAACAACAATGGAAAAAGTGCAGAAATTCCTGGGCCTCCAGAATGTCGTTAATTACCACAAGTTTTTGGTGTAAGTAAACTCTGAAATACTTTCAGTTTGGGAGGGACAGCATTTATTTCAAAGAGGGTTCCCGACCCGAAAACGTCCCTTATTCATGTTCTCCAGAGATGCTGCCTGACCCGCTGAGTTACTCCAGCATTTTGTGTCTTTCGAGAGTTTAATGGAGACAGGCCCTTCGGCCCACCGAGTCAGCGCCGACCAGCGATCATCCCGTACACTTGCATGATCCTACAATTTTACAATTACAATTTACTGAAGCCAATTAACCTACAAACCTGTAGGCCTTTGGAGTGTGGGACGAAAGCGGAGCATCCGGGGAAAACCCATGTGGTCACGGGGAGAACGTACAAACAACGTACAGGCAGCACCCTTAGTCAGGAACAAACCCGGGCCTCTGGCACTGTGAGGCAACAATTCTATTGATGCACCACTGTTCCGCCCTTTTGCTGGCTTTGTTCAGAGAAACTACTTGTCATCATGTTCTTGAACCAACCTACGCATCTCAAATCCTATCTTGGCAACAGAACACCTTGTATCTGAAGCAACTTGTATATTTCTCTCTGAAGAAAACAAATAGATTTATCCCTGCATTTCGTGATTCTGTGGGTGTCCAACACTGCCCTCTTTGGTAGAAACAAAGAACTGCAGGCTTAACTCAGCCAGTCAGGCAGCATCTCTGGAGAAAAAAGGATGGGTGACATTTCAGGTCAGGGCCCTTCTTTGGACTGCACTCTTTGGGCCAGTACCATGTTATTTATGAGCAAAACATAAATTACACAAGGAAATCAGCGGGTCAGGCAGCATCTATGGAGGGAATCAGTCTGACGAAGGGTCTCAACTGGAAACATCACCTGTCCATTTCCCTCCATAGATGCTGCCTGACCCGCTGAGTTTCTCCAGCACTTTGTGCTTTGCTCATGAGTAACATGGTACTGACCCAAAGAGTGTTTTGCGTCAAAGATGTTTAGCTCATATGTCTTACAAAGGCTGTCTTTGATATAGAAACAATGAACTGCGGATGCTGGTTTACACAAAAAGACACAAAGTGCTGGAGTAACTCAGCGGGTCAGACAGCATCTCTGGAGAACATGGATAGGTGACATTTTGTGTCGGGTCCCTTGTTCAGACTGCTTGCTGGGAGGTGTGACAGGAAAGAGAGTTGGAGGAGAGGAGCGGGCAGGACAGATCATGGCTGGCAATAGATGGACAGTGGTGAGGGAGGTTTTAGATGGGCAGATTGTTGGATAAAGGCCAAAGATGAGAAGACAGATGTGAGCCCTAAAGGATAAAGAGTTGCGACTTGTGAAGCTCGAAGACTGAAATGTTGAGAATAGTGTAGCTGTAGGAAGAAATATAGGTGGAGGGTGGGGGGGGGAGAAATCAGTGCAAGGCCCGTTACGAGGTGGGGGATGTGGGGTAAAGAAGAGCGGCGCAGTGATAGAGTGGCTGTCTCACAGCGCCAGAGGCCTGGGTTTGATCCTGACTACTGTGCTGTCTGTATGGAGTTTGTACATTTCCCCGCTCCAAAGGCTTACAAGTTTGTAGGTTAATTGCCTTTGGTAAAAATGATAAATCGTTCCTAAACTGTAGGATAATACAGGTGCACGGGGTGATCGCTGGTCGTCGCGGACTCGTTGGGCCGAAGGGGCTGTTTCCGTGCTGTATCTCTAAAGTCTAAAGGTTCAAGGGAGAAAGGGGGGGGAAGTGGAGGGAAGCAAAGGTGGGACCGGCTTGGGGGGAGATGAAGAGGGGGAAAGGTGGATGTTTGTAGAAGTTACATAAAATTGGAGAATTCAATGTTCAAACCTGTGGATTGTAAGGTACCCAAGCAGAATATGCGATACTGGTATAGGTACAAGTATAGAAGACAAAGTGCTGGAGGAACTCAGAGAGTCAGGCAGCATCTGCGGAGGGAATGGACAGGGGACGTTTTGGGTCGAGTCCCTTCTTCAGACCGAAGCAAAGTCTTTCTATGACCCAGAGTTGACACTAACTTTCTTTTCTGGATTTCAGATTTGACCCCAAGAAAGGTTTCTGGTGTCAGCTCTTGGAGAGCAATAAAACAAAGTGCCTGGGCAAGAGCAAGGGGCGGAAGTACCCCGAGATGGACAATGATGTACGTACCCATCCTTCCCATGCACCAACTTACACTTGAGCTCCAGAAGATTCATGATGCAGCTTTACGGGACTTTGGTCAGGCTGCATTTGGAGCATTGCATGCAGTTCAGAGGGTGGTGGGGACCTGGAACACACTGCTGGTTTTCTCCCACATCCCAAAACACGTGAAGGTTTGCAGGTTAACAGGGCCTCTGTAAATTTTCCCCCTAGTGTAGGGTGGATGGCAAAGTGGGATAACATAGAACTAGAATAGTATAGAAACATAGAAAATAGGTGCAGGAGTAGGCCATTCGGCCCTTCGAGCCTGCAACGCCATTCAATATGATCATGGCTGATCATCCAACTTAGTATCCTGTACCTGCCTTCTCTCCATACCACCTGATCCATTTAGCCACAAGGGCCACATCTAACTCTTAAATATAGCCAATGAACTGGCCTCAACTACCTTCTGTGGCAGAGAATTCCAGAGATTCACCACTCTCAGTGTGAAAAATGTTTTTCTCATCTCGGTCCTAAAAGATTTCCCCCTTATCCTTAATCTGTGACCCCTTGTTCTGGACTTCCCCAACATCGGAAACAATCTTCCCGCATCTAGCCTGTCCAACCCCTTAAGAATTTTGTAAGTTTCTATAAGATCCCCCCTCAATCTTCTAAACTCTAGCAAGTACAAGCCGAGTCTATCCAGTCTTTCTTCATATGAAAGTCCTGACATCCCAGGAATCAGTCTGGTGAACCTTCTCTGCACTCCCTCTATGGCAAGAATGTCCTTCCTCAGATTAGGAGACCAAAACTGCATGCAATACTCCAGGTGTGGTCTCACCAAGACCCTGTACAGCTGCAGTAGAACCTCCCTGCTCCTACTCAAATCGTTTTGCTATGAATGCTAACATACCATTCGCTTTCTTCACTGCCTGCTACACCTGCATGCCTACTTTCAATGACTGGTGTACCATGACACCCAGGTCTCATTAGCATCTCCCCTTTTCCTAATCGGCCACCATTCAGATAATAGTCTACTTTCCTGTTTTTGCCACCAAAGTGGATAATGACATATTTATCCACATTATACTGCATCTGCCATGCATTTGCCCACTCACCCAGCCTATCCAAGCCACCTTGCAGTCTCCTAGCATCCTCCTCACAGCTAACACTGTCCCCCAGCTTCGTGTCATCCACAAACTTGGAGATGTTACATTCAATTCCCTCGTCTAAATCATTAATATATATTGTAAATAGCTGGGGCCCCAGCACTGAGCCTTGCGGTACTCCACTAATCACACCCTGCCATTCTGAAAAGGACCCGTTTAATCCTACTCTTCGCTTCCTGTCTGCTAGCCAGTTCTCTATCCACATCAATACTGAACCCCCAATACCGTGTGCTTTAAGTTTGTATACTAATCTCTTATGTGGGACCTTGTCGAAAGCTTTCTGAAAGTCCAGATATAACACATCCACTGGTTCTCCCTTATCCACTACTAGTTACATCCTCGAAAAATTCTATAAGATTGGTCAGACATGATTTACCTTTCATAAATCCATGCTGACTTTGTCCAATGATTTCACCACTTTCCAAATGTGCTGCTATCCCATCTTTAATAACTGACTCTAGCAGTTTCCCCACTACCGATGTTAGACTAACTGGCCTGTAATTCCCTGTTTTCTCTCTCCCTCCCTTTTTAAAAAATGGGGTTACATTAGCTACCCTCCAATCCTCAGGAACTACTCCAGAATCTAAAGAGTTTTGAAAAATTATCACTAATGCATCCACTATTTCTGCAGCTACTTCCTTAAGTATTCTGGGATGCAGTCTATCTGGACCTGGGGATTTATCGGCCTTTAATCCGTTCAATTTACCTAACACCACTTCCCGGCTAACCTGGATTTCAGTCAGTTCCTCCATCTCATTTGACCCCCGGTCCCCTGCTATTTCCGACAAATTATTTATGTCTTCCTTAGTGAAGACAGAACCAAAGTAGTTATTCAATTGGTTTGCCGTGTCTTTGTTTCCCATGATGAATTCACCTGTTTCTGACTGCAAGGGACCTACATTTGTTTTAACTAATCTTTTTCTCTTCACATATCTATAAAAACTTTTGCAGTCAGTTTTTATGTTCCCTGCCAGTTTTCTTTCATAATCTATTTTCCCTTTCCTAATTAAGCGCTTTGTCCTCCTCTGCTGGACTCTGAATTTGTCCCAGTCCTCTGGTAGGCTGCTTTTTCAGGCTAATTTGTATGCTTCATCTTTTGTTTTGATACTATCCCTGATTTCCCTTGTTATCCACGGATGTACTACCTTCCCTGATTTATTATTTTGCCAAACTGGGATGAAGATTGTTGTAGTTCATCCATGCAGTCTTTAAATGCCTTCCATTGCATATCCACCGTAAACCCTTTAAGAATCAATTGCCAGTCTATCTTGGCCAATTCACGTCTCATACCCTCAAAGTTATCTTTCTTTAAGTTCAGGACCCTTGTTTCTGAATTAACAATGTCACTCTCCATCCTAATGAAGAACTCAACCATATTATGGTCATTCTTGCCCAAGGGGCCACGCACAACAAGACTGCTAACTAACCTTTCCTCATTACTCAATACCCAGTCTAGAATAGCCTGCTCTCTCGTTGGTTCCTCTACATGTTGGTTTAGAAAACTTTCCCGCATACATTCCAAGAAATCCTCTTCCTCAGCACCCTTGCCAATTTGATTCACCCAATCTATATGTAGATTGAAGTCACCCATTATAACTGTTTTACCTTTGTTGCGCGCATTTCTAATTTCCTGTTTGATGCCATCCCCAACTCCACTACTACGATTCCACATCCTCCAAGCTAATGTCCTTCCTTTCTATTGCGTTAATCTCCTCTCTAACCAGCAATGCTACCCCACCTCCTTTTTCCTTTCTGTCTATCCCTCCTGAATATTGAATATCCCTGTATATATCATAGTCATTGATCGCTATCTGCACATTCAACTCATCCACCTTATTATGAATGCTCCTTGCATTGAGACACAAAGCCTTCAGGCTTGTTTTTACAACACTCGTACCCCTTATACAATTATGTTGAAAAGTGGCCCTTTTTGATTTTTGCCCTGGTTTTGTCTGCCTGCCACTTTTACTTTTCACCTTGCTACCTATTGCTTCTACCCTCATTTTACATCCCTCTGTCTCTCCGCTCACACATTTAAGAAACCCTTTCCCTTTAACTCTGTCCTCGACTATCCCATTTGACACCCCACCCCATAGATTGACACCTCATAGATTGGGTAGACTGTCAGAACCTTTTTCCAAGGGTGAAAATATCCAGCACTAAAGGGCATCACTTTAAGGTGAGAGGAAGAAAATTTAAAGGAGTTGTGCGAGGCAAGTTTTTTACACAGTGGGAGTCTGGAACATGCTGCCAGGGCTGATGGTGGACGCAGATATGATAGTGATGTTTAAGGGGTTTTTAGATAGGCACATGTATATGGAGGGATATGGATTATGTACACGCAGATACTGGATGGTCCTGTCATCATGTTCAACACATTGTGGGCCGAAGGGTCTCTTCTGACCAGGTTCCGTAATAAAGTAAAGAATGGGATAAATATCTTTGGGATGTGGGAGGAAACCGGAGCACCCAGAGGAAACCCACGAGGTCAGGTGGAGAACCTGCAAAGCGCGCGCGCTCACACACACACACACACACACACACACACACACACACACACACACACACACACACACACACACACACACACACACACCACACACACACACACACACACACACACACACACACACACACACACACACACACACACACACACACACACACACACACACACACACACACACACACACACACACACACACACACACACACACACACACACACACACACACACACACACACACACACACACACACACACACACACACACACACACACACACACACACACACACACACACACACACACACACACACACACACACACACACACACACACACACACACACACAAAGTTTAAAGACTCAATGGTACTTTACCTGTCACATGTTGAGAGGGAAAGATCGATTAGCCACGATTGAATGGTGGAATAGACCCAATGGGTTGAATCGACTAATTCTGCTCCTATAACTTATGAACTTAGGTACAGTGAGATTTATTTTTGTGTGCAGTTTAGTAGAAGTATCACTCTACATAAGCACTTAGATACCTTAGATAAGCATTTCAGTTACAGTACGTGTATAGCAGAAGTACACTGAGACAGTATACACTGTCGCCAGTTTTGGCGCCAGTTTCAACTCTATGACTCTATGACGTATTGCCGTGCCTTGATGCTGGTTACAGTCCGTCTTTTCCTTTTCTTTTTACAGTCCCAGGCCTTTCTGAGAGAGCATTACAGAGACGCCAACATTGAACTGTCTAAGCTCCTGTACAAACTGGGCCAGACCCTACCAACGTGGTTGAGGGAAGAACTCCAAAACAACAGGTAGTTACCAGAGCTGGCACGGTGCTTCCAACTCTGCCTCGAGGACATCGAGCTGTGATCCCACTCCATCCATCTTCATCTTCCAAGGGCCAGGTCCCGACGTGTCTAACCGAGCCTCCAGAGACTTCTACAGAAACATGGAGGGTGGGATTCTGACCCTGGAGATCCTGGCACCCACCATTTCAGCACTGACTGGGTTCTCGTGAACATCATCAAACATTTCCATCTCGTGCTCCCTCAGGAGTGGTCTAGATATTGGTTCCTCAAGACATTGATGAATCTCATCCCCATCCACTCCTGAGCTGCTGAGATACACGATAATTGTTCAGTTATGGTCTCCTCTTAAGGGACAGCTCAGTCTCTGACGTTGGAGATCGCAAGAGTTCAACGCGAGGAGATATATTTGCTTCTCCAACATGGTCCATGCTGCAATTTCAACCAGGGAGGGCTCTTGTCTTCTTCTCCTCCTCCCTCTCCTCCCATCCCAATCACTTCCATCCCATCCACCCACATCCCAACTACCCCCATCCCAATTATCCCATCCCAATTATCCCATCCCAACCACTCCCATCCCAACCACCCCATCCTAACCACCCCATCCCATCCACCCACATCCCAACTGCCTCTATCCCAACCACCCCATCCCAACTATCCCATCCCATCCCAACCACCCCATGCATGACGTAGCTTAGAAGAAGTTGTCTCAACAGAGTTTCAATGGATTGACTCCCCCCACCAAGGAGCTTGTGTGTTGAAGACTATCGCACTTGTCCTACCACAAGGGCTTACAATGGGACAGGAGCATGGGGACTCCTTGCAACAGGGGGCCCCGAGCGAAAGTGGGAGTCGGTAAACTACCAGACAAGAGCCCTTCTGCTAAAGGGCACCAACAGATGCACTCTAGGACCAGGCTGGTGTAGAGAAACAAAATGACCACTATTTCCCTACTCCCACCTGTAACATTGCCACTAAAGACAAGTAGTCTAATCTCCGCCCCTCGTCCTCCTCGTTAGGTTTATATTCACGTTTAAACAACCAATGTGACTGTTTTACAGAAAACTATTGCGGACTATTTGAGATTGGTGTCCACAGAACCTTTCTAATGTCCGGTGACTTTGAACCAGTGACTTGATGTAATTACTCTGTGTGAAGAGTGCATATCGTTTTGGGGACAAAGACTAATTTATCTTCCCAGTCAAGATTCACCCTCAGTCTAGTGTTCAGAGCTTTCACAGGGGCTTGTCTCAACCCCTGACAGGTCTTCGATTGAAATACTTTTTGCATTCTCCCCCCCAAAAAAAAAGATTGCCTCATTCCGCACAAGCATTTGAACGATTGCTCAGATCAAAGAAAAAGACCCATGAGAATGTTGAGCCTAAGCCTTCATACAGCGCTGAAGGTAGATGGATGATGTTGAATTATTTTACTGTACCAGAGGTGACTTACAATTTATTTAATGTACAATGGGACCAAGCACGCCACAGTGGGAAAATTATTTTTGGCAATATTCTGTGTGTGAAATCATGAGGGGAGTAGATAGGGAGAATGCACCGAGTCTTTTACCCAGTGTAGGGGAATCAAGAACCAGAGGACGCAGGTTTAAGGTGAGAGGGGAAAGATTTAATAGGAACCTGAGGGGCATTTTTTTACACAGAGGGTGGTGGGTGTATGGAACGAGCTGCCAGAGCAGGTAGTTGAGGCAGGTACTATATATAACAACATTTAAAAGACATTTGGACAGGTAAACGGATAGGAAAGGTTTAGAGGGTATGTGGTAAATGTGGGCAGGTGGGACCAATGTAGATGGGGTCATCTTAGCCGGCATTGGCAATTTGGGCCGAAGGGCCTGTTTCCGTGCTGTATGACTCTATGGCATTATTTTACTTAATGCAGTCAAACAGGGCATTTTAAATGGGCGAAAGGGTCGGCATGGGCATGGTGGGCTGAAGGGCCCGTTTCTGTGCTTCACCACCATGACACATGGATGTCCAGAGAAACACTTAAAAGACCTGACACCTTCATAGGTTCAGAGAGACATGGGCCAAACGTGGGTACTAGCATAGATGGAGCATTTTGACAAGTCATTGAGTATTTCTAAGGCGGAGATTGACAGGTTTAGTAAGGGTGTCTGTGGTTACAGGGTGAAGGCAGGAGAATGGGTTTGAGATGGAATGATAGATCAGCTATGATTGAATGGTGGAGTAGACCTGATGGGTTGAATGGCCTAATTCTGCTCCTATGACATGGTATGAATCTCAATCATGTCCACAAGAGTCTGGTGGTGGGAGTACTATTGTTGTGTGCGATGGTCTTGACTATGGACAACACCTTGGGCTGACCAGATGCTCTCTCGTTCGATGAGGTTGCTGTAGGTTATGGCGACAACGGTATGAGGAGTGTGCAGTGAAGACTTTGTCCTCGGGCAGGCAAATGTACCGAGAGAAACCTGACGTACGGGTAACGGAGAGAGAAGATGGTTCCCATGGAAAGCCAACGTTACCACCTGCTGATCAACGGTCCTTCTCTCTGGATGAACTCTGGGAACGGGTCCTCTTTGAAGGATTCCGTAGCTGCTTCTTTGCGATAAATATTCCCTCCCACACACCCTTCCCCACAACGGACAACGGTGTATGTGAACACCTCACTCAAGTACATCTTCTCTGTCACTGGATCTGTGTTTAAGAAACAACAAGCAATGAAAATAACATGAAAGTTGAAGTTTACACTGTACAAATTTTTGGAAAAACCATTGTATTGGTAATTTATTAACAAAGTGTTATAAATCTGTAATTTTAAATACCCTATAATTTACTCACCAGCTATAAGGATAATACTTTTACCATTGAATGAAACAGAGTAACAGGAGTGTGAGTTGTCTCTTTCTTACACACACACTTTGATTTATAACTCCATGAGCTGTGATTTAATGCCAGGCAGGTGGGACTAGAAGGATTAGCATGGGTAAGTTGGGCCAAAGGGCTTTTTTTCATACTATATGACTATGACTGTATGTAATAGTTTATAATCACTTCCTGGTATATAGTTAGTGATGTTCATTTAGTTTAGGTTAGAGATACAG
Source organism: Leucoraja erinaceus (assembly GCF_028641065.1). Taxonomy (NCBI): domain Eukaryota; kingdom Metazoa; phylum Chordata; class Chondrichthyes; order Rajiformes; family Rajidae; genus Leucoraja; species Leucoraja erinaceus. Next base: position 23,302,348 of record NC_073387.1, read on the forward strand.
TGTAGAAACGGGCCCTTCGGCCCACTGAGTCTGCGTCGAGCATCAATCACCCCGTACACTCGTTCTATCCTGCACACTAGGGACAATTTACTGAATTTGTTAAACCTGCATGCCTTTGGGATGTCAACCGGAGCACCCAGAGGAAACCCACGCGGTCACAGGGAGAACGTACAAACTCTGTACAGATAGCACCCTTAGTTAGGATTGAACTTGGGTCTATAAGGCAGCAAGAGGCATATTACTCGTGTATATTGTCTCAGTGAACTATTTCTATACATTTTGTTCTTAATTTCCGATTGTGCTGATATATACTAACACTTCACTGAACTGTACGCAAAAAAATAATTTCATTGCACCTCGGTACATGTGACAATAAAGATCCATTGACCGTTAGATATAACCATATAACCATATAACAATTACAGCACGGAAAACAGGCCATCTCGGCCCTTCAAGTCCATGCCGAACACTTATTTTCCCTAGTCCCATCTACCTACACTCAGACCATAACCCTCCATTCCTTTCCCGTCCATATACCTATCCAATTTATCCAACCTGCCTCCACCACTTCCGCTGGAAGCTCATTCCACACCGCTACCACTCTCTGAGTAAAGAAGTTCCCCCTCATCTTACCCCTAAACTTCTGTCCCTTACTTCTCAAGTCATACCTCTTGTTTGAATCTTCCCTACTCTCAATGGGAAAAGCTTATTCACGTCAACTCTATCCCTCTCATCATTTTAAAGACCTCTATCAAGTCCCCCCTTAACCTTCTGCGCTCCAAAGAATAAAGACCTAACTTGTTCAACCTTTCTCTGTAACTTAGTTGCTGAAACCCAGGCAACATTCTAATAAATCTCCTCTGTACTCTCTCTATTTTGTTGACATCCTTCCTATAATTAGGCGACCAAAATTGTACACCATACTCCAAAATTGGCCTCACCAATGCCTTGTACAATTTTAACATTACATCCCAACAATATGCAGGCAAGGGACGGATATAGATCAGACAGAGGAGATTAGGTTAACTTGGATAGACATAAAGTACTGGTGTAACTCAGCGGGTCGGGCAGCATCTCTGGAGAAATAGGACGGTGAGGTTTCGGGTCAAGACCCTTCTTCAGACTGAAAGTGTGTCAGTCTGAGACTTCTTCAGCCTGAAGATGGATCCCGACCCAAAACGTCACCCATACTTTTTTCCGAGAAATGCTGCCTGATATGCTGAATGACTCCAGCACTTTGTGTCTATCTTTGGAATATGCCAGCATCTGCAGTTCCTTTACACATTTAGTTTAACTTGGCATCATGTTTGGCACGGACATTGGGCTGAAGGGCCTGTTCCTGTGCTGTACGGTTCCACGTTCTAAACTGGTAACAAAGATACTTCTGGCCAGTGGAAACCTCACCATCAATACAGTTTTGTCAACAAACTCATGACATGTGTGCAGACGCTGCTCTGCCCAACAGGACTCGAGGGCCTGAGCTGCAGGGAGAGGTTGAGCAGGAGGATGAGGGGTGATCTTATAGAGGTGTACAAAATCACGAGAGGAATAGATATGGTGAATGCCTATAGTACGGGAATCAAAAACCAGAGAACAGGTTTAAAATGAGAGGGGAAAGATTTAATAGAAACCAGAGGGGCAACTTTTTCACACACAGGGTGGAGGTGTATGTAAAGAGCTGCCAGAGAAAATAATTGAGGCAGGTACTATAATACACAGGTACAGTTAAAATGATAGAAAATGTTTAGAGGGATTATGTAGGTATGTTACAAAACCTACCTGAATCGTCATTGGGAATCTGCCCTCAGCCATGTCGGCGATTTTGGCGCTGTTTGGAGGGGGCGGGTTTAAAACGCGATTTTTACTAGGCTGTACTAATCGCACATGTTCAGCCTAGTAAATCATTAACGAAAGCGGCGCTGCTGCACCCGGTCACGCGGTATTATTAGTTTTCTGTCCTCGTTTTAATATATTTTTTGTTATTTTTTTTAAAAATTACTATGTGATTTCGCAACCTCTGGCAGGGGGGGGGTTTTATAAAGCAAACACTTAAAGGCATGTACCTTATTTTTACATCGGGTTTCCGGGGCATATATATAACGCAACGAATATCAAGTTATCTATAACGAAAGTTCGGGGACTCTTTTTATATCCCGCCGTATTTTTCTCGGCATTTTGAGGGCACTAATCCAGCGCTATGTCAACGTTGGAAAGCGCGCGTTCTGCACATGAACCCACTAGAAAGCCGATTTAAATGGGCATTTATTTACAGCAATTGAACACTAAATTCCTTCCATTTGGCCTATAAATTAATGTAAATTAGATATAAAAATCATGTTATATTGTGAATTATTTGTGAATAATCTTTGGACACTTAGGCTATTTAAGAAAGTTATCGGCTTTTAAATGTTCTTGATCACAGCTTTTGTGTTCAGTCAATGGAAAAGCAATAGGGAACAAGATGCCAATTTCCGAGTATGAAAATGGTCATAACTTTTTTAATACTTGAGATATGAAAGTGAATTTGGTGTCAAATTAAACTTATTGTTATGCTTTATCTGATGGGATAAATTGCAGACTTGATTTTTTAAATCTCAAAATTTTGTAACATTGCTAGATTATGGGCCAAATGCAGGTAAATGGAACATGTAGATGGGGCATCTGGGTCAGCATGGATGAGTTGAAAAAGCTCCAGTTTCCATTTTATGTGATTTTATGACTAAATGCTGGCAAATGTAACTTAATTTTGATTCCAAGCACCAGTGCCCTCCATAATGTTTGGGACAAAGACCCATCATTTATTTATTTGCCTCTATACTCCACATTTTGTGATTTGTAAGAGAAACAAATCACATTGTCAGATTTTATTAAAGGGTATTTTTATACATTTTGGTTTTACCATGTAGAAATTACAGCAATGTTTAGACATAGTCCACCCATTTCAGGGCACCATAATGTTTGGGACACATGGCTTCACAGGTGTTTGTAATTGCTCAGGTGTGTTTAAATGCCTCCTTAAGAGAGCTCTCAGCACCTAGTCTTTCCATCACTTTTGGAAACTTTAATTGCTGCTAATCAACATGAGGACCAAAGTTGTGCTAATGAAAGTCAAAGAAGCTATTATAGAAACATAGAAAATAGGTGCAGGAGTAGGCCACTCGGCCCTTCGAGCCTGCACCGCCATTCAATATGATCATGGCTGATTATCCAACTCAGTATTCTGTACCTGCTTTCTCTCCCTACCCCCTGATCCCTTTAGCCACACGGGCCTCATCTAACTCCCTCTTAAATAGAGCCAATGACCTGGCCTCAACTACATTATGTGGCAGAGAATTCCAGAGATTCACCACTCTCTGTGTAAAAAATGTTTTCCTCATCTCAGTCCTAAAAGATTTCCCCTTTATCCTTAAACTGTGACCCCTTTTTCTGGACTTCCCCAACATCGGGAACAATCGTCCTGCATCTAGCCTGTCCAACCCCTTAAGAATTTTGTAAGTTTTTATAAGTTCCCCCCTCAATCTTCTAAATTCTAGCGAGTACAAGCTGAGTCTATCCAGTCTTTCTTCATATGAAAGTCCTGACATCCCAGTAATCAGTCTGGTGAACCTTCTCTGCACTCCCTCTATGGCAATAATGTCCTTCCTCAGATTTGGAGACCAAAACTGTACGCAATACTCCAGGTGTGGTCTCACCAAGACCCTGTACAACTGCAGTAGAACCTCCCTGCTCCTATACTCAAATCGTTTTGCTATGAATGCTAACATACCATTTGCTTTATTCACTGCCTGCTGCACCTGCATGCCTACTTTCAATGACTGGTGTACCATGACACCCAGGTCTCGTTGCATCTCCCCTTTTCCTAATCGTCCACCATTCAGGTAATAGTCTACTTTCCTGTTTTAGCCACCAATGTATAACCTCATATTTATCCACATTATACTGCATCTGCCATGCATTTGCCCACTCACCCAGCCTATCCAATTCATCTTGCAGCCTCCTAGCATCCTCATCACAGCTAACACTGCCCCCCAGCTTTGTGTCATCCGCAAACCTGGAGATGTTACATTCAATTCCCTCGTCCAAATCATTAGTATATATTGTAAATAGCTGGGGTCCCAGCACTGAACCTTGCGGAACCCCACTAGTCACTCCCTGCCATTCTGAAAAGGACCTGTTTACTCCTACTCTTTGCTTCCTGTTTGCTAGCCAGTTCTCTATCCACATCAATACTGAACCCCCAATACCGTGTGCTTTAAGTTTGTATACTAACCTCTTATGTGGGACCTTGTCGAAAGCCTTCTGAAAGTCCAGATATACCACATCCACTGGTTCTCCCTTATTCACTCTACTAGTTACATCCTCGAAAAATTCTATAAGATTCGTCACACATGATTTACCTTTCGTAAATCCATGCTGACTGTCCAATGATTTCACCACTTTCTAAATGTGCTGCTATCCCATCTTTAATAACTGACTCTAGCAGTTTCCCCACTACCGATGTTAGACTAACTGGTCTGTAATTCCCCGTTTTCTCTCTCCCTCTCTTTTTAAAAAGTGGGGTTATATTAGCTACCCTCCAATCCTCAGGAACTACTCCAGAATCTAAAGAGTTTTGAAAAATTATCACTAATGCATCCACTATTTCTGGGACTACTTCCTTAAGTACTCTAGGATGCTGCCTATCCGGCCCTGGGGATTTATTGGCCTTTAATCCATTCAATTTACCCAACACCACTTCCCGGCTAACCTGGATTTCACTCAGTTCCTCCATCTCATTTGACCCGCGGCCCCTTGCTATTTCCGGCAGATTATTTATGTCTTCCTTAGTGAAGACAGAACCAAAGTAGTTATTCAATTGGTCTGTCATGTCCTTGTTCCCCATGATCAACTCACCTGTTTCTGACTGCAAGGGATCTACATTTGTTTTAACTAATCGCTTTCTCTTCACATATCTATAAAAACCTTTTGCAGTCAGTTTTTATGTTCCCTGCCAGTTTTCTTTCATAATCTATTTTCCCTTCCCTAATTAAGCGCTTTGTCCTCCTCTGCTGGACTGAATTTCTCCCAGTCCTCTGGTAGGCTGCTTTTTTTGGCTAATTTGTGCACTTCATCTTTTGTTTTGATACTATCCCTGATTTCCTTTGTTATCCATGGATGCACTACCTTCCCTGATTTATTCTTTTGCCAAACTGGGATGAAGATTGTTGTAGTTCATCCATGCAGTCTTTAAATGCCTTCCATTGCATATCCACCGTCAACCCTTTAAGAATCAATTGCCAGTCAATCCTGGCCAATTCACGTCTCATACCCTTAAATTTACCTTTCTTTAAGTTCATGACCCTTGTTTCTGAATTAACAATGTCACTCTCCATCCTAATGAAGAACTCAACCATAATATGGTCACTCTTGCCCAAGGGGCCATGCATAACAAAACTGCTAACTAACCCTTCCTCATTACTCAATACCCAGTCTAGAATAGCCTGCTCCCTCGTTGGTTCCTCTACATGTTGATTTAGAAAACTATCCCGCATACATTCCAAGAAGTCCTCTTCCTCAGCACCCTTGCCAATTTGATTCACCCAATCTATGTGTAGATTGAAGTCACCCATTATAACTGTTTTACCTTTGTTGCACGCATTTCTAATTTCCTGTTTGATGCCATCCCCAACTCCACTACTACTGCTAGGTGGCCTGTACACAACTCCCACTAGTGTTTTCTGCCCCTTAGTGTTTCGCAGCTCTACCCATATCGATTCCACATCCTCCAAGCTAATGTCCTTCCTTTCCATTGTGTTAATCTCCTCTCTAACCAGCAACACTACCCCACCTCCTTTTACTTTCTCTCTATCCCTCCTGAATATTGAATATCCCTGGATGTTGAGCTCCCTGCCTTGGTCACCCTGAAGCCATGTCTCTGTGATCCCAACTATATCATAATCATTAATAGCTATATGCACATTCAACTCATCCACCTTATTACGAATGCTCCTTGCATTGAGACACAAAGCCTTCAGGCTTGTTTTTACAACGCTCTTACCCCTTATACAATTATGTTGAAAAGTTGCCCTTTTTGATTTTTGCCCTGGATTTATCTGCCTGCCACTTTTACTTTTCACCTTGCTACCTATTGCTTCTACCCTCATTTTACACCCCTCTGTCTCTCTGCTCACACATTTAAGAACCCCACCACCTCTTATTCTCTGTTTATTATTGTTTTCTTCTTTCCCCCCTACATGTTGGGTCTGAGTGCTTCCCTTCTCTGCCTCCTGCCCCTCACACACTGTTTACTAGCTTTATCTTTAAAGTCTCCGCAGTAGCCTTTGCAAATCTCCCTGTTTCTTCCCAGCTGTTATCAGGCAACTGAACCATCCTATCATCTACTAGAGAGCGGTCCTGACCTCACGTCTACGTCATTGGATACTGTCGAACTATCTTTAATCGGACTTTACTAGACTTTATCTTGCACAAAAAACGTTATTCCCTTTATCTTTTATCTGTACACTGTGGACTGCTTGAATGTAAACATATATAGTTTTTTCGCTGACTGGATAGCACGCAACAAAAAAGCTTTCACTCGGTACACGTGACAATAAACTATCTCCACGCCAGCGTAAGGCCAAACTCAAACTGGAGGGATATATTCTGCTTGCGTAGCTCACAACCCAACAGTATGAACAGCTGAAGGGGGTCAGGAGTTATGGGAAGATGGCAGGAGAATGGGGTTGAGAGGTAAAGATAGATCAGCCATAATTGAATGGCGGAGTAGACGCGATGGGACAAATGGCCTATTTCTGCTCCCAGAACGTACAAACTAATGAACTTTCATTTTGCACTAGTATTTAGGTCAATTGGTTTATTGAAATTGTCTTTATTATGTACTGTAACAACATTTAAAAGATACCTGGACAAGTATACACATTGGAAAGGATTAGAGGGATATGGGCCAAACATGTCGTCCCCCTCCCATTTGTACGGAGACATATTGCATTTTTTAACTTGAAGTTGTGCAATCTGGTGCATACTGTAGTGATTTATTTACACATGAATGCAATATTTATGCTTTAAATTGCATTAGCTATGAATAAGGTTAGGCTAAATTACATTCCTAATTACATTGCACAGTTGAGCCAGGCTCCGATCAACAGGTGTAGCACATGAATGACCTTAGTGTATTCAAGTATGGAAATCAGATTATAATGAAGTACTTGGCCCATGTTGACCAACCTGGGTCTCACTGCACGCCTGGTACTCCAGTTGTTTACCTTCTTTCATTCCTGACCCTGAGTCCAGCCTTACACCTGGCCACCTATTTTACCCTGATCACAGCTGCTTACCTGCTTAGGTTCCCAGTGCTGAACACTTCAATTATCCCAGCTTTGACTGCACACCATGTACTATTCCAGACCTTGACTCTGGATGCATACTTGGCCTTGATCCTAGCCCCTCTGCACTGACAATACATCTGGCCAACATATAAAGCCCCATATCTGACCAACCTAGACTTAACCTATTTTGTTCAAGTCCACAGGTGCTTATCTAATTCGGTAATCTTTTATGGGGCATTCACAGACCAAATTTTGTGTACCAAAATTTGCTACATCCATTGGCTTCCTTGTTATCTAACATGCTAGTTTCTTTCTCAAAGAAGTCATCAATAGGTTGAACACAATTTCACATCCATAAAATTATACACACTCAGCTGTATAAGCATTCTGTTACAATTTCCTTAATTTTCCTAACAAACTGGCCCCAATATTTTCACCCCCCCAATATTTTCAGTATTCAGTCTTCCTCTCAGCTGGGACTTTTCTGAAATGCAAAGTCCAATAACCATATATTTAAGCAATATTATTCAATTAAATGTGAGCTCCAATAATCTATATTCTATTCTATGGGGAGAAGGCAGGAACGGGATACTGATTGTGGATGATCAACCATGATCACAGTGAATGGTGGTGCAGGTTCAAAGGGCCAAATGACCTGCTCCTGCACCATTCAGGTAATTGTCATATGACATTGTCTATTGTCTACAAAATGGAATTCAGAAAATTAAACAATGCATTGTTGCCAAGAGATGATCTGTAATGTTCCGTTGCTGTGGTAGCATTAGGTCAGTTAAAGAACCTGATGGGACAGTTGCTTTTTTTGAACTGGGAGTGTGGGACATTTACACTTCTGTGTCTACTGTCCGATGGTAACAGTGAGAAGACAGCAGGCCTATCCCATTTTAGCTATTAGTTGAGGAAACGTAACCTGAACAACTTGTTATTCTTAACATCTCTACATTCTGAGACCTTTCCTGTAAAAGACCTTTCAGGGGAAGTGTTGCGACTATCTGCAGAAAGTAAAGTGTAATCTGCGTGCCTTTGTAATATTTTAAATATATTGCGACATTTGGATTGATACAGGTATTGTAATTTTCTTTTCCACTTACCTTGGCGGATGTGCAGGAGTGGGCGCCGTCTGTGTATGGCAGCCTGCCCGCAGTCCGTCTCTACACCTTTTTTTAATTTTATTTTATTTTAACTCCTGTTAAAAAATGTTAGTGGAGGTCTTCTATGTGGGGGGTGGGGGTGGGGAAGGGGGAAACTTTATTTCTTAGTCACCTACCTGGTCGGAGAGGCAGCATCCCTCCAAGCTGCTTCTTTGCCCCGTCCTCGCGGCCTACCATCGAGAATGGAGCGCCGTTTCCTGTCGGGACCGGCCGGGACTACAGCTTCGGCGGCGGTGGCACAGCGCTGGGATACCAACACGGAGCGGGCGATGCCTTACCGGGTCGCCGTGTGGTAAGCTCCGGAGCGCTGTGGCCGTCGATCCCAACATCACGGAGCTGGGGCTGCGGGCGTCAAGGAATTTCACAAGCACTTGGTTTGAAGCGATTTTAATATAGTTTAGAGATACAACATGAATCAGGTGCTTCGGACCAGTGATTCTATGGTGACCATCGATCACCCTTTTTAGTTTAGTTGTTCATTGTCTTATGAAAAGTTTGAATTTGCAAGCTATCCAGTCAAAGGAAGGCCTATACATGATTGCAATTAAACCATCCACAGTGTACAGGTGAAGGGGAAATAAAGATTTAAGAGTGGAATGATTGTAATGGATGTCAGCAGACCTCTTACAGTCTGCACGCAGATGCAGACCAGCACGCAAAGGATCGCCTTGCTCAGGCGCCAGTTGGTCTCGACATTCATACTGGTTTAAGAGTGTTTTATTGTCAAGCATCTTTTATTGTCTTATGTCCCAAATCAAACCCTAACCCTAACCAATTTGGTGAATCGGAGACGGTAAGTTGGTTTGAATTTTTTTATTTTATCGAAACAACGAGCTAACGAGAGTGGATAAGACAACCACATTTACAATGTGGATCCACAAGTGTGGGCGCTAGACTGACAGTTACTGACAGTTACAGCAAAATAATTGCCAATGGAACACCCGCGCTCAGTGACTCCTCCAGTCAATCACGAGGGTTCTATTACCCAGAGCCACCACCGGGTGTCACTACACTATGTTATTCCTCTTTTTCAAACACTCCCTACACATTAGTGGCAATTTTATGGAGGCCATTTACAGTAATCTAAAACAAAGATCTTAGAGCGAAGCAAGATAGGTTACTCTCACGCAAACGTGAGGTACGCTCATGGGCGGTTTCATGGGTGATTACAGGACACATTTTAGCAAGCTGACTCCGCCATCTTGCTCCGCCATCTTGCTCCGCTTTCTTGCTCCCGCCTTCTTGCTTCCGGCCAAAGATTGGATCCGCAGCGGGGAGAAGGAGTGCAAGGCCCGGGGCAGCGGGGAGAGAGAGTGCGGGGTGCAGGGCAGCGGGGAGAAGGAGTGCAAGGCCCGGGGCAGCGGGGAGAGAGAGTGCGGGGTCTGGGGCAATGGGGGAGAGAGTGAGTGCGGACCCCGGGGGCAGCGGGGAGGTCCCAAGTCCAGGATGCGGGGGCTCGCAGAAATATTTTGTGGGGAAGGAGTGCGGGGCCCGGGGCAGCGGGGAGAGCATTATTGGGGAGTGCGGGGGCCGGGGCAGCGGGGGGGAGAGGGAGTGCGGGGTCTGGGGCAAACGGGGAGAGAGAGTGCGGGGCCCGGGGCAGTGGGGGAGAGAGAGAGTGCGGGGCAGCGGGGAGAGAGAGTGCGGGGTCCAGGGCAGCAGGGAGAGGGAGGAGTGCGGGGCAGCGGGGGGAGCCCAAGTGCGGGGCCCGGGGCAGCGGGGGGAGAGAGAGTGCGGGGCCCGGGGCAGCGGGGAGAGAGAGTGCTGGGGCAGCGGGGGAGAAGGAGTGCGGGGCCCGGGGCAGCGGGGAGAGAGAGTGCCCCATGACAATGTTTCTTATTTACAATGTTTCTTATTTAATGTCCCTTGTCTAGTCTGAAATAAAGTTCATTATTGGTTTAGAAGAAATATAATTGTGTGTGTTATATACATTTATATAATTTCATGTATGTGTGTTTATAAACATTTTATTCCTTAACAAGAATCAATAGAATTATGAACTAATTGAATTATGAATCTAACCCTATAATCACGCACAAAAAGTCCCCCCTGTCAATCACCCTGCGAGTCGGGTCGGTTCCGGTTACTACAAAATCAACTCAAACACTGCTTGTGAGCCATTTAAAAAGAAATGATTTAAAAAACATTAAAAAAGACAATTACCAGAATCAAATTTTAGTCTTGACAAGAAGTTTGAACTGACAGATTTATGAATCTGACCTACACAAACTGTTGCCCCGCAACATTGGTTACAGTGCGAGTCGGGTCGGGTTAGGTAGGCTCAGGTTGCTAAAATGGGCGTGGAAAAATGCCCATGATCCCCTCCATAGCGTACTACACGTCAGTCCATTGCATTTAGCAGGAGTAGCCTATCTTGCTTCGCTATAAGATCTTTGATCTAAAAAGCTGCATGTGTTTGGGATGTGGGAGGAAACTGGAACACCCGGAGGAACCCCACACAGTCACTAAAAATCCACAGAACCCAATGTCCGTATGGAACCAAGGTCTCTGGTGCTGTGAGGTAGTAGCTCTACCGGCTGCGCCATTGTGCTGCTCATTTTATGAGTGTAAATTCCATTGATTGCTTTGTTTTAGTTACTTTGAGAATAGAGCAGGATTCGCTATTGAGTCAGTTTATAGACACATATCCTGCGAGAACGTCATTAAAGTGAAACCATGTACATATTCAATGACCAAGTGAAATTTGACCCTGCTTCCAAAACAATTGAGGTCCCAAGTTCCACGTAACCACTCTCGCAGAAATATTTTGTGTATTGCATTGCATCATAATTTGTCCATTATTACAACTCCCCATTATTGAGCATTATTGGGGCATCTTTGTGCCCTTAATCCTGCTCTGCTTATTGGTTGTGAGGAATTTAGATGTATAATCATTTAACACATTAGAACTACCTGAATTTTACAGCCCAACTTCCTTCAGACTTGTTGCCTTCTCCCCCATTACCCCTGACACCCGCACTAATCAAAACTATCAATCTCTGCCATAAAATATCCATTGACCTGGCCTCCACATCCATCTGTGGCAATGAATAAGACAGATTCACCACCCTCTGATTAAAGAAATTCCTCCTCTCCATTCACTTTAATGTCTCTTTATTATCTGCCACTGGTCTGCTTTGCATTGGGTGTCACTTTCTTCAATTGGACCCCTCTGGCATTTGCTAATCTCATCATTTGCATCATTAGTACTGAACCATTATCTACTGCTTTGATGACCATTGGACTATCCTTGATCAGACTTTGCTGGGTTTACCTTGCGCTGTAAATGGGTCGATTGCAAACGTGTATTGTCCTTCTGCTGACTGGTCAGCACACAACAAAAGCTTTACACTGTACCTCGGTACACGTGACACCAAACTAAACGTAAACTCAAGAGCATAGACCATAGAACAGTACTGTACAGGAACAGGCCCTTTGGCCCACAATGTCCGTGCCACGGATGGTGCCCGGTTAAACTAATCTCTGCTCTGTACCAATTCTATTTATATTATTATTTTGGTTATTTTGCAGTCACAATAAATAAAAGCATGTGGAGGTGCATTTGTGCAAATGAAAAGCCCATTCCATCAGCAGGAGTAAGTATTTTTGTAATTTCCTGTTATTGCATTTGCATTTACAAAATTTGTATTTGTATTCATGATATATTTTGGAATTTTGTTTTTCCTGGTATAAAATAATGTGTGGACTACAATCACTTGATTATGATTCAATTGCTAAAATATTTCATGAAAATGCTTTTCCTATGCTTAACTTAATTTGTCTGTTATATTTTGCTTCTGGTAAATGTTAGCCGTTTCAAATATAATTTTTCATGTTTTATTATTTGTTATTGGCATGACTAATTTTTATTAGATGGGTTGTGCATATTGAGGCCAAGAAATGTTTATTTGTGTAATGTGACTGGTTCATTACTTGAAAAAATACATTCTCCTCTAAGTAAACGTGGGATGTTTATGACATTCATGATTTTCTTCCTGTCTTGTGCACTGATGAGCAATGGTGGGCCACTAATGTAAAAGCAACCCTGGAAAAGATGGGCATCCTGTTTGTTCCAAGATAAAGGGGATTGGTCTGAGCAGGACCCAAGCTCCTGGTACTAGGAGTCAGCTGCTCATCATAACACCTTACCTTGTGGGCAGCATTGACCACCAATTCTAAACTCCTCTGCTCCAACGTATCACTACTCACCCACAGTCATCAGAGAGCTATTGGCCCTCACTGAAGCCTGAATTGACCCTTGGTTTTCACTTACGATACGATACAATAAAACTTTCTTCATCCCCGGAGGGAAATTGGTTTGCCAACAGTCCCAACACACAAGGTGCACGAAAACTTGAAATTAAAAGTACAAATAAAAAGAAAAAGACATGCGACTGTTGGCTGGCTGCCGTGTGCACAATGCCTTAAACGGAACGAACGAACAAACAAACAAACAAACAAACGCAGGCTTATCCCCTGGGTAGAGAATTATAAAAGTAGAGTATTTGCCCCACACCGGGACCCACATTGTTCTACCACCGTCCCACACGACAGCACCCCCAAGCCCGGTCCCCGTTTTCAATACTCCTCCCCCCCCCCCCCCCTGAACTCTCATTCGAACGCTGATTGCGGTTCGATCGTGATGGTCCCACTCATTCTGAGGCTCCCGCCAACAGGGCTGAAGCTCCCGTTGCTGCTGAGGCTTCCATCACCGCCGCTGCTGAGGCTCCCTCAGCCCAGGCAGACCTCGCCATCCGGCTTCACTTCACGGCGAGTCTAGCTAACATTCCGGTCGGCGGCGCGGTTGTTCAATTCCAGTTGAATATTTGTTACCCTCACTGAGTGAGCTATTACAGTGATCTGTGTACTTTGCATTTGCATTTCTGCAGTTAGATTTCACTTGAAAGCCTGAAAATTCAGTCCATAATATTGCAAGTTTTCTTTTTAACAATAACAATTAACAATGCCTCTTATTTTCTAAAGCAAAGACTATTGTTAAACCGTTTCACGTCGTGTGTCGGATCTTTTCAAGGAAATTGAAAGGATGCCTTCACACTTGGTTTAGAAGGTTGTACTTCAAAATAGACTACAAAATGTTATTTAAAAGTCCTCCTCAAATGATTTAAGCAGAAAGTCATGCCTGATGCTTCCAAGTCAAGTCAAGCTTCCAAGTCAAGTCAAGTCAAGTCAAGTTTATTTGTCACATACACATACGAGATGCGGATACAATACGGAGAGAATGCTGCACCTGAAGTGCCAGCTTTCAAATGAAATGTTGAATTAAATTGTGTTTGGTGTCTCAGGTGGATGTGAAATATTTTATTTTGGCATATTTTAGAGAAAGAAATGTGTTTTCCAGGGTGACTTTTCCAGTCTTTACCCCAAAAGTAAAACCCTTCAAGAAGATAATCCACCACATTAGTACATTATCACATATTTGCTATTTTCAAATTAGTTACATGGTTTACGACATTCCAATGTTAATTGAACAATAAACGTCCCTTATAAGCAAACAAATTTTAGACACTCTGAAGAAGTCATTGTTTTCTGTTTAAATCCAGTAATTATTCCTTGGACCTTGACCATGAGAGAGTTTGTTTTGCCACTGAATCATTTTGGGGCTTGATTCCAAATACAGGCTGTGAGGTTTGCTAAATTTGCAGTGCAGTTGCAGCCATGTCTGGATTACTGCATTAAATTAGTGAAGTTGGCATCTCCGAAGGTGGACAGATCATCAGGTCCGGCAGAAATGTTTCCCAGCCAGTTAAAGAAAGCAAGGGTGGGAACAGCTGAGGTTCTGACTAAATGTTTTCAGTCAGTAAATTGTACAGGAGATGATGCAGATGGGATTTTAGTTTATTTAATTGTCACATGTATCGAGTAAACTATTAAAGAATACAAGTTTCTGACAAATTTTGAGAGGTTGAGTGAGGGGAGGCACTGTGTTGGGTGGCACACTGGCGCAGCGGTAGAGTTGCTGCCTTGCAGCACTTGCAGCGCCAGTGGAGCTGGAGGTAGCTTTGTTAGGGATCAACGTCGGGAGCTCCAACTGCAGGAGCTTTGATCGCCGACTGCGGGAGCTTCGATCACCCCGACTGCGGGTGTTTCGATTGCCCCGACCGTGGGAGAAAAGGAAGAAGATGGTAAAAGTTATTCGCCTTCCATCACAGTGGGGAATATGTGGACACTGAAAAACACAATGGACGAGCTGCCTGCCCTGGTGGGGAGTCGGAGGTATTGCCGTGAGTGCAGTGATCCTGGAGTCTGGTGCGAGCGTGGACGGCTTTCTGACTTTGGGCAGACAGGGACTGCAGAGAGAGGACAGCGGTCGGTGAAGGAGCGTGTGTGTGACCCGGACATTGAACTGATGGCTGTGGGTCTCTGCTTATCCTGGGTACCCTAGGGATTCTCACACACCGCTGTGGTGGCTGTTTATGTTTAATCTTTATGTAGTTTTGTCACTTGTTGCTTTTTTGGTATGACTGTGTGGTAAATCAAATTTCACTGTACCTCGGTACACGTGACAATAAAAGACCATTAAACCATTGAATGCAAATTAATGATTTCATCCCGTGATTTCATTAATGTTAATCTTAATTTAATGTCTTAATGCCAAGGTGGAATTGAGGATCTAACTATTGGTGCACTTGAATTACAAATGTTGCGCATTTCCATTCTATGTTGCCCAGTTTTTATCACTGTTAGGAGGTATTAATCACTTGTTAACTTCCTCAGTTGCTGGAAGACTTGAAGGACAAACTTCGTGAAAAGGACGAGGAACTGCTGGAAAAGACTCAACATGTGGAAGTGCTGCAGATAAAGCTCGATGAGAAGAATCAGGAGCTAGCGGTAAGGACATCATTGTTTGCTGCTGTGTGAATCTCAATTACAGGGAAAGATCTCTGCAACCAGCTAAGGGATTCTGGTGTAACTGGCAGTGAAATAAAAATAGCAGGGAGCCTCTTGGAAATAAATCTGTAAATATGAAAAAATTAGAAGATTTTCTTTTATATGATGCTCCCCATTCTTTTTTTCTAAATCAGTTCATTAACCCTTTTATGATCTGTTATAGTGCAGAATCTCAGTTTATGTGGAGCCTTGCAACATTGTCATTCTGGTTATGACAGGTTGTTGGCATTGCTGATCTGTGCCACCAATTTTTTTCAGCTATGACCAAGATCCAAAGAGATCTGATATTTAAGATTATGAACTCTTGATTATAATGCAACAGTGTCACTATTGATTATATTTTCCCATCCACAAGTGGGAGAGTCTAGGACTAGAGGTCATAGTCACAGAATAAAAGGATGTTCCTTTGGGAAGGAGATGAGGAGTTTCTTTAGTCAGAGGATGGTGAATCTGTGCTTTAACCGTCTTAATTACAGCGCCAACCTTCCTGTTCATCGCGATGTGTGTCTATCACCTTGGCTTTGCATCATGTGAATTTCACTCAGACAGTGCCCCCCCCCCTCCCCCGTTTGCCCTGTCTCCCGCCTGCATAATGGGCTGGTGAAGGAAGGTGTGTGTGTGTGTGTGTGTGTGTGTGTGTGTGTGTGTGTGTGTGTGTGTGTGTGTGTGTGTGTGTGTGTGTGTGTGTGTGTGTGTGGTGTGTGTGTGTGTGTGTGTGTGTGTGTGTGTGTGCGCGCGTGCGCATTTTCGTGTGTGCGCGGGTGTTCGTGCTCCACTCGGACAGTTTTGGGTCAGGACACTTCCTCGTTCTCGTTATTTAAATGGTGATACGTGTTTTCTTACAGAGAATCTTCAAGCAATATGGAGCAATATGAAGAACAACAACACGAAATGCAGGAACAATTAGAACAGGTTACCAAGGGAGCAACTTCCCAGGTTGGGAGAATTTGTGATGCATTTAATTTATCCACATACAATTCTGCACAGATTCAACAGTCTCAAGTATCCTGATATTTAATATTACATTGCATTTGATGTTGCTTATTCAGATTTTTTTTTAATGGGTCATTTAAGTAAGTTTTTATTTTGCTCTTTTCTATTATCATCCTTACCTTTTGGCTTGATGCTTGCATCTGAGGGGTGCTATTTGCTTCCACACCAGATAGTTTCTGTATGCCATACCTAGCAATGTTACAACATTTTGAGATTTAAAAAATCAAGTCTGCAATTTATCCCATCAGATAAAGCATAAAAAGAAGTTTAATTTGACACCTAATTCACTTTCATATATTCAGTATTAAAAAGGTTATGGCCATTTTCATACTCTGAAATTAGCATGTTGTTCCCTATTGCTTTTCCATTGATTTAACTCAAAAGCTGTGATCGAGGACAGTCAAAAGCCAGTAACTTTCTTAAAAATTAAGAGAACTGAATGAAATTTTCAGTTATTATAGATTGAAACATTCTGAAACAAATATGAAACAATCTTAGTTGGATGGCCTGAAATTAAAGCATATAATTAGTTAGTTACCTAATTGTAGCTAATTACAAAATTCAATTACTAGATAAACATCTATCCATTTCTTAAGAAAAGGTTAACATTTTTAAATAGCCTAAGTGACCAAATAACACAAGAATTCACAATCTATCTATCTATCTATCTATCTATCTATCTATCTATCTATCTATCTATCTATCTATCTATCTATCTATCTATCTATCTATCTATCTATCTATCTATCTATCTATCTATGTATAAAACTCAAATCCGTCCGTCCGCCTGCAGTACGGATCCCTTCCTGCCTTTCGATTCGTGCCCGATACTCGCAGATGTCCAATCGGAATGGCCGATGCTCGCAGATGTCCAATCGGAATGGATTAATTTGCATGTACGGCTGCCGGCTGCATTTCTTCCTTTGATTCATTGCCACGCCCAATCCAGACGCTCAATCTCCGAGATATTTTCCATTTCGGTAGAGATTTCGCTTTTCTTTCTAAGTATCCGCTCCTCATTTCATTTCGTCGTGTTGAAGTACATGTTTTTAATCAAATCCTTCTCCAGCGCGGGGCTTGCTTTCTACAGAGGCCCGGGGAGCCGTTGGTGAGAGGTGGAGTTACCTGGAGCTGTGAGTATAAAATCCAGCGCGGGGCTTGCTTTCTACAGAGGCCCGGGGAGCCGTTGGTGAGAGGTGGACTTACCTGGAGCTGTGAGTATAAAATCCAGCGCGGGGCTTGCTTTCTACAGAGGCCTGGGGAGCCGTTGGTGAGAGGTGGAGTTACCTGGAGCTGTGAGTATAAAATCCAGCGCGGGGCTTGCTTTCTACAGAGGCCCGGGGAGCCGTTGGTGAGAGGTGGAGTTACCTGGAGCTGTGAGTATAAAATCCAGCGCGGGGCTTGCTTTCTACAGAGGCCCGGGGAGCCGTTGGTGAGAGGTGGAGTTACCTGGAGCTGTGAGTATAAAATCCAGCGCGGGGCTTGCTTTCTACAGAGGCCCGGGGAGCCGTTCGTGAGAGGTGGAGTTACCTGGAGCTGTGAGTATAAAATCCAGCGCGGGGCTTGCTTTCAACAGAGGCCCGGGGAGCCGTTGGTGAGAGGTGGAGTTACCTGGAGCTGTGAGTATAAAATCCAGCGCGGGGGCTTGCTTTCTACAGAGGCCCGGGGAGCCGTTGGTGAGAGGTGGAGTTACCTGGAACTGTGAGTATAAAATCCAGCGCGGGGCTTGCTTTCTACAGAGGCCCGGGGAGCCGTTGGTGGGAGGAGGAGTTACCTGGAGCTGTGAGTATAAAATAAGCGCGGGACTTGCGTCAAAAGAGTCCAGGGGAGCCGTTGGTGGGAGGAGGAGTTACCTGGAGCTGTGAGTATAAAAACAGCGCGGGGCTTGCCTTCTACAGAGGCCCGGGGAGCTGTTGGTGCGAGGAGGAGTTACCTGGAGCTGTGAGTATAAAATCCAGCGCGGGGCTTGCTTTCTACAGAGGCCCGGGGAGCCGTTGGTGAGAGGTGGAGTTACTTGGAGCTGTGAGTATAAAATCCAGCGCGGGGCTTGCTTTCTACAGAGGCCGGGGAGCCGTTGGTGAGAGGTGGAGTTACCTGGAGCTGTGAGTATAAAATCCAGCGCGGGGCTTGCTTTCTACAGAGGCCCGGGGAGCCGTTGGTGAGAGGTGGAGTTACCTGGAGCTGTGAGTATAAAATCCAGCGCGGGGCTTGCTTTCTACAGAGGCCCGGGGAGCCGTTGGTGAGAGGTGGAGTTACCTGGAGCTGTGAGTATAAAATCCAGCGCGGGGCTTGCTTTCTACAGAGGCCCGGGGAGCCGTTGGTGAGAGGTGGAGTTACCTGGAGCTGTGAGTATAAAATCCAGCGCGGGGCTTGCTTTCTACAGAGGCCCGGGGAGTTGTTGGTGAGAGGTGGAGTTACCTGGAGCTGTGAGTATAAAATCCAGCGCGGGGCTTGCTTTCTACAGAGGCCCGGGGAGCCGTTGGTGAGAGGTGGAGTTACCTGGAGCTGTGAGTATAAAATCCAGCGCGGGGCTTGCTTTCTACAGAGGCCCGGGGAGCCGTTGGTGAGAGGTGGAGTTACCTGGAGCTGTGAGTATAAAATCCAGCGCGGGGCTTGCTTTCTACAGAGGCCCGGGGAGCCGTTGGTGAGAGGTGGAGTTACCTGGAGCTGTGAGTATAAAATCCAGCTCGGGGCTTGCTTTCTACAGAGGCCCGGGGAGCCGTTGGTGAGAGGTGGAGTTACCTGGAGCTGTGAGTATAAAATCCAGCGCGGGGCTTGCTTTCTACAGAGGCCCGGGGAGCCGTTGGTGCGAGGAGGATTTACCTGGAGCTGTGAGTATAAAATCCAGCGCGGGGCTTGCTTTCTACAGAGGCCCGGGGAGCCGTTGGTGCGAGGAGGATTTACCTGGAGCTGTGAGTATAAAATCCAGCGCGGGGCTTGCTTTCTACAGAGGCCCGGGGAGCCGTTGGTGCGAGGAGGATTTACCTGGAGCTGTGAGTATAAAATCCAGCGCGGGGCTTGCTTTCTACAGAGGCCCGGGGAGCCGTTGGTGCGAGGAGGATTTACCTGGAGCTGTGAGTATAAAATCCAGCGCGGGGCTTGCTTTCTACAGAGGCCCGGGGAGCCGTTGGTGCGAGGAGGACTTGCCTGGAGCTGTGAGTATAAAAACAGCGCGGGGCTTGCTTTCTACAGAGGCCCGGGGAGCCGTTGGTGCGAGGAGGATTTACCTGGAGCTGTGAGTATAAAATCCAGCGCGGGGCTTGCTTTCTACAGAGGCCCGGGGAGCCGTTGGTGCGAGGAGGATTTACCTGGAGCTGTGAGTATAAAATCCAGCGCGGGGCTTGCTTTCTACAGAGGCCCGGGGAGCCGTTGGTGCGAGGAGGATTTACCTGGAGCTGTGAGTATAAAATCCAGCGCGGGGCTTGCTTTCTACAGAGGCCCGGGGAGCCGTTGGTGCGAGGAGGATTTACCTGGAGCTGTGAGTATAAAATCCAGCGCGGGGCTTTCTGCTTCTACAGAGGCCGGGGGAGCCGTTGGTGAGAGGTGGATTTACCTGGAGCTGTGAGTATAAAATCCAGCGCGGGGCTTGCTTTCTACAGAGGCCCGGGGAGCCGTTGGTGCGAGGAGGATTTACCTGGAGCTGTGAGTATAAAATCCAGCGCGGGGCTTGCTTTCTACAGAGGCCCGGGGAGCCGTTGGTGCGAGGAGGATTTACCTGGAGCTGTGAGTATAAAATCCAGCGCGGGGCTTGCTTTCTACAGAGGCCCGGGGAGCCGTTGGTGCGAGGAGGATTTTACCTGGAGCTGTGAGTATAAAATCCAGCGCGGGGCTTGCTTTCTACAGAGGCCCGGGGAGCCGTTGGTGCGAGGAGGATTTACCTGGAGCTGTGAGTATAAAATCCAGCGTGGGGTTTACTTTCTACAGAGGCCCGGGGAGCCGTTGGTGCGAGGAGGATTTACCTGGAGCTGTGAGTATAAAATCCAGCGCGGGGCTTGCTTTCTACAGAGGCCCGGGGGAAGCGTTGGTGCGAGGAGGATTTACCTGGAGCTGTGAGTATAAAATCCAGCGCGGGGCTTGCTTTCTACAGAGGCCCGGGGAGCCGTTGGTGAGAGGAGGATTTACCTGGAGCTGTGAGTATAAAATCCAGCGCGGGGCTTGCTTTTCTACAGAGGCCGGGGGAGCCGTTGGTGCGAGGAGGATTTACCTGGAGCTGTGAGTATAAAATCCAGCGCGGGGCTTGCTTTCTACAGAGGCCCGGGGAGCCGTTGGTGAGAGGAGGATTTACCTGGAGCTGTGAGTCACCCAAATCACCAACGTTCCATCTCACTTCCAGAGAAAGATTCTGATTCTGGTGGAAGCCTCTGATTGGTGGAAGAGGACCAGCAGAAGCAGCTGATTGGCTGATTGGCTTGTATTGTAATTGTAAGGCTTTATTGTATTTGGATAAGGGGGACAATGAAGGCCAGGGCAGTTTTACTGTTCTGGATGTCAGATGTGGGAGGTCATGGAGTCGGGATGCCCTCCAGACGTCCACATCTGCGCAAGGTTCGGGTCCAGTTCGGGTCCAGTGATCACAATACCATTAGTTTCAATATAATTATGGAGAGGGACAAAAACGGGACCTAGGGTTGAGATTTTTGATTGGAGAAAGGCTAACTTTGAGGAGATGCTAAAGGATTTAAAAGGAGTAAATTGGGACAGTTTGTTTTATGGGAAAGATGTGGAAGAGAAATGGAGTACATTTAAAGGTGAAATTTTAAGAGTACAGAATCTTTATGTCCCTGTTCGGTTGAAAGGAAATCGTAAAAATTGTAGAGCCATGGTTTTCAAGGGAAATTGGACACTTGGTTCGGAAAAAGAGGGAGATCTACAATAATTATAGGCAGCATGGAGTAAATGAGGTGCTTGAGGAGTATAAAGAATGTAAAAAGAATCTTAAGAAAGAAATTAGAAAAGCTAAAAGAAGATATGAGGATGCTTTGGCAAGTAAGGTAAAAGTAAATCCGAAGGGTTTCTACCGCTATATTAATAGCAAAAGGATAACGAGGGATAAAATTGGTCCATTAGAGAGTCAGAGTGGACAACTATCTGCAGAGCCAAAAGAGATGGGGGAGATATTGAACAGTTTCTTTTCTTCGGTATTCACCAAGGAGAAGGATATTTGAATTATGTGAGGTAAGGGAAACAAGTAGAGTAGCTATGGAAACTATGAGGATCAAAGAAGAGGAAGTACTGACACTTTTGAGAAATATAAAAGTGGATAAGTCTCCAGGTCCGGACAGGATATTCCCTAGGACATTGAGGGAAGTTAGTGTAGAAATAGCAGGGGCTATGGCAGAAATATTTCAAATGTCATTAGAAACGGGAATAGTGCCGGAGGATTGGCGTACTACGCATGTTGTCCCATTGTTTAAAAAGGGGTCTAAGAGTAAACCTAGCAATTATAGACCTGTTAGTTTGACGTCAGTGGTGGGCAAATTAATGGAAAGAATGCTTAGAGATAATATATATAAACATCTGGATAAACAGGGTCTGATTAGGAACAGTCAACATGGATTTGTGCCTGGAAGGTCTTGTTTAACTAATCTTCTTGAATTTTTTGAAGATGTTACTCGGGAAATTGATGAGGGTAACGCAGTGGATGTTGTGTATATGGACTTC
>NC_073387.1:24337004-24362004 GCF_028641065.1 Leucoraja erinaceus
CCGTGAGCATGAATGTGAATGTGAGGGCACAAAAGTGTTTGTGTGTATGAGTGTGAATGTGTGTGTGTGAGTGTGTGTAAGTGTGAGAGTCTGTGTTTGAGTGTGCAAGTGCTCATGTGCTGTGAGTGTGCGTGCATTCCTTGGGTGTTAGTGTGTGTAACTGTTCTCTGGGATGCAAGTGTGCAAGTGCGTATGTGTGTGCGCCGACGTGAGTGTGCACATGTTCCTGTGGGTATGAGTGTGCGAGTGTCCCCTACTTTGTGGGTGTGATCGTGAGTATGCAAGTGTTCCATGGGTGCGAGTGTGTGAGTGCCTCCTGCAGTGTGAGTGTGCGAGTGCTCCCTGGGGTGTGGGTGTGAGTACACGAGTGCCCCTGTGGTGTGCGCGAGTGTGCAAGTGTTCCCTGGGTGCGGATGTCTCCTGCGGTGATGAGTGTGGGTGTGAGTGTGTAAGTGCTCACTGCAGCGTGGATGTGAGTGTGTGTAAGTGCTCACTGTGGTGTGAGTGTGTAAGTGCTCACTGTGGTGTGAGTGTGTAAGTGCTCACTGCGGTGTTTGTGTGAGTGTGTAAGTGCTCACTGCGGTGTTTGTGTGAGTGTGTAAGTGCTCGCTGCGGTGTGAGTGTGGGTGTGAGTGTGTAAGTGCTCACTGCAGTGTGAGTGTGTATGTGCTCACTGCGGTGTTTGTGCGAGTGTGTAAGTGCTCACTGCGGTGTGGGTGTGAGTGTGGGTGTGAATGTGCAAGTGTTCCCTGGGTGTGACTCACGTTTTTGGAGGAGAGGAAGTCCATTCCCTGGGCCACCTGGTGAGCAAATCCACGCAGGTCATCCACACTCACCGGCTCCTCGTCCCCTGCACACGAACCGTGTTAGTGACCGCTCTGCCCATCTGTCCCTGCAACCCCACGCTGGCTACTCCGCGCATCTGTCCCTGCTACTCCACATCGGCCACTCTGCCCATCTGTCCCTGCAACCCCACGCTGGCCTCTCTGCCCGCCTGTCACTGCTACCCCACGCAGGCCACTCTGCCCATCTGGCCCTGCTACCCACGCAGGCCACTCTGCCCATCTGGCCCTGCTACCTCACGTCGGCACTGGCTGTTGCTCTCTACTACCCCACGTCGGCCACTCCTCCCATCTGTCCCTGCTACTGCACGCTGGCCACTCCACCCCTCCCTCCCTGCTACCCCACACTGACACATGAGATTGTTCAGCCCATCAGGCCAATCCCATCACATGAATAGGTCTCTCCCCCCTCCTCTGTGTAACCTCTGCCCCCCCACGACGGAATCCCTGGGGAGGTCTAAGTCGTTGTAGAGAGACACAGCGCAAGTCCACACTGGCCATTGATGAGGATGAGGGAGAAACCCGGAGCACCCTGAGAAAACCCACACTGGTCACCCAACTACACCTTGGTCCACCACTCAGGGCACCCAAGGGTGGCACTGAGTTGGATGGGTTACCCACTTCCCAGGGCACCCAAGGGTGGCACTGAGTTGGGCCGCTGCCCAGCGATGATGGCGATGAACCCACTTACCCTGGGTCTCTGTGAGGGGGCTCTGGGCAGAGGTGGGAGCCTTGCTGTCCGCACTGGGCTTCATGGCCAGGTATCCGTCCGAGCTGCAAGAGAGATGGAGGACAAGGCTGTCATCGCTCGGCTGCTACAGGACAGGGGCAATCTGGGCATGGGGGTGGGGGGCATGGGATACTGGAGGGGGACGGGGGGTGGACACGGGGGGTCATGGCATGGGGGGGCATGGGGTACGACAGGGGGATGGTAGGCAAGGGGGGTCCGTGTACACATGTCGAGCTGGGCCAGGACCTCTTACTCCCACCAACGCACTGCCATTAGTCACTGCACCCATCAATCGCACACACACACTGCAAGAGGCAGGAATGGACCATGTGCCTGCTATCCATTTAGCCTGTTTAGCTCAGAAACACTGCACGGAAACAGGCCCTTCAACCCTCCGAGTCCGCGCCTACCATCGATCACCCTTTCACACTAGTTCAATGCTATCCCACTTTCTCATCCACTCCCTACACACTTGGGGCAATTTACAGAGGGCCAATTGACCTACATACCCGTACATGTTAGGGATTTGGGAGAAAACAGGAGCACCCGGAGGAAACCCACCCGGACAATGTGCAAACTCCACACAGACAGCACCCGAGGTCCTGGTTTTTTCTCACCTCCAGCTCTTCCCCACTCATCACCCCTGGCTTTCAGTCTGAAGAAGAGACCTGACCCGAGGCGTCAGCTATCCATGTTCTCCAGAGAGTCTGCCTGAGCCGCTGAGTTACTCCGGCACTGTGTGACTATCTAGGGTATCTGAAGGACCAGGTGTTGGGGGGAATGAGACGGGACCGAGGTAGGAAGGGGGCCGTGTCTCCCTCAGATAGAGCGAGCTACTGCAGCGGGTCGGAGGGGCCCACAGAGCCAGCTCACTACCTCAGGATTTCCTTCAGCAAGGCCTTGTTCATGTAGATGGTCGCGTGGTCACAGTCACTCAGGCTCTGGGCCTTCTGCTTCAGGAAGTTCAGCAGATCACCAAAGCAACAGTACTCGGTGATGACGAGGACGGGGCCTGTGGGCAGAGGCAGAGAGAGGTGTCCGTGAATGCAGCAGACTGACAATCAGCCCAGTTACCCCGGCTTTCACACCCAGAAACACTCAAGGGCCGCAGGTGGAGAGAGCCAAGTTCCTGGGCGTGCATATCCTGGACCCAGCACACTGGTGCAATCACAAAGAAAGCCCATCAACGCCTCTACTTCCTGAGACGATCGAGGGGATTCGATACGCCAAAATGTATTCTATTCAACTTCTACAGGTGTACAGTAGAGAGCATGCTGACTGGTTGCATCACGGCCTGGATCCGCAAATCGAACGCCCAGGAACAAAAATGTTCGCAAGTCGGGAGTTCGCAGTCTCTCGACTCCAAACTCCCGACCCGAAATATCACCTATCCTTGAAACGTCATCGATCCATGTTCTCCAGAGATGCTGCCGGACCCGCTGAGTTACTCCAGCACTTTGCATCTATCTGCAGTTCATTTTTATTTCATAAGAACCTGGGAATGCTGGTTTACAAAAGTAGACACAAAGTGCTGGAGTAAGTCAGTGGGTCAGGCAGCATCTCTGGAGAACATGGATCGATGATGTTTCGGGGATCCACCCGAAATGTCACACATCCATGTTCTCCAGGGATGCTGCCTGACCCACTGAGTTACTCCAGCACCGTGAGTCTCCCTGGGTGTAGAGACCTGGGTGCTTTTCCTTCCGCTGCGCGGGAACCCCACCTCCCCAAACCTGGCTGCCCCAGCCCTCTGCTCACCTCCACCCTCCCCCCTTGTGCGAGAACCCATCCTCCTCACCCCCACTCCCACCCCACCCCGGCCCTGACCATCTCACCCCCACTGCCGGGCTGCTGGTGCCTGAGTGATCATCTTCCCGCAGCCGATCCCTGTTCACCTTGACCCAGACCCCCACTGCATTGCTCCTTCCCCCTCCCTGCCCAATGCCCTCTTGACCCTTGCCTCAACTGCCCTCTGCCCCCCCACTCCCACCCCGCTTGGTTCTTGCCCCCAGCCAGCCCTTGCCCATTGCTCTTCCTGCCCTGCTCCCTGACCCTTGCCCCCTGACCTCCGTGCGTGCAGGCCCCCAGCAGGTTGACCACATTGGCGTGCTGCCCCAGGTGGCTGAGAATCTTCAGCTCCGACATCAGGGCTTCTCTCTCGATGGAGTGGGCACTGGCTGTGGGCAGAGAGGGGCACAGGGTCACACCGCACCCACACTGGCCCTTACGTGGGGGTGTGCATGTCATTGCGTGTATGTGTTACACTGTACATGAGTCTCCCTGTGTGTGTTTCCCTGTGTCTTATTTATTGTGTATGTCAGTGTATGTATGTGAGTGTGCATACATGTGTGTGTGAGTGTGCGTACATGTGTGTGTGAGTGTGCGTACATGTGTGTGTGAGTGTGCGTACATGTGTGCATGCCTGCGTGCGCGTGTTTGTGCGTGCATATGTATGTGCGTGTGTGCACGAGTGCGTGTGTGTGTGTGCACGAGTGCGTGTGTGCGTGTGTGTGTGTGTGTGTGTCCGTGTGTGTGTGCACGAGTGCGTGTGTTTGTGCGTGTGCGCGTGTGTGTGTGCGATGCCCCGGGGGATGTGTGTGAGCTCACGTTTCAGCATCTTGACGGCCACGGTGGTGACCTCTTGCCCGTCGGCCATTCCGTACGCCATCGCCTCCACAACCTTGCCAAAGGCCCCGGCACCCAGCACCTTCCCTGCAACACAGGGCCATGGGTCAGGGGGGAGGGGCAAGGGTTTAGGGGGAGGGGTGGAGGTCAGGGGGGAGGGGTGGGTGTCAAGGGGGGAGGGGCAAGGGAGGGTTTAGTGTGGCCGAGGCGTGTGGGGGTGAGGAGCTGGGCTCAGGGGGTGGGGAGCGGGAGTCAGGGGTGGGCATGAAGGAGGAGTAGGGGGAGGGGCGTGGTTCTGGGGGGTGAGGAGTCGGGGTGGGTGGGCTATAGGGATGGGGAGGGGCGGGGGTCAGGGGTCAGGGGGTGGGGCGGGAGGGATGGGGGGAGGGGGGAGGGGTGGGGTCTGGCTGTAAGGTGCCGGGGTCAGGAGATGGGAGGAGGGTGGAGGGCCGGGGATGGGGGTCAGGGGTGGGCGGGAGGGGGGGGGGGGGGGGGGGTGGGCAGGAGGGAGGGGAGGGAGGGGGTCCATACCCAGGCGCAGCCTCTCCCTGGGGAACTCCCACTTCTCATTGTAGGGCAGCTGAGTGGGGTCGATGAAGGTGTAATCATTCCCGTTCACCGCCTCGATGATCTTCCAGCGAACCTCGTACTTTGGTTTCTGCAGGAACACAGGGGTGATGCCGAGATGAAAGTTAGAGTCGTAGAGCCAGTTTGGAATCAGGCCCTTTGGCCCAACTCATCTGAATTGGCCCTACACTGTTCCACCCACCCAAGTTGGGCCATATCCCTCTAAACATTTCCTGTCCATGTACCTGTCCAAATGTATTTTAATGCTGTTATAGTACCTGCCCCAAATACCTTTGGGTTTGGGAACAGCTCCATCCAAGACCACAAGAAATCGCAGAGTTATAGACGCAGCCCAGCCCATCACGCAAACGAACCTCCCTTCCATTGACTCCATATACACTTCACGCTGCCTCAGCAAGGCCACCAGCATAATAAAGGACCAGTCTCACCCCAGTCACTCTCTCTTCTCCCATCTCCCATCAAGCAAGAGGTACGAAAGTGTGAAAATAACACCTCCAGATTCAGGGACTTTCTTCCCAGCTGTTATCAGGCAACTGAACTGCCTATCACCATCTCCCTCATTGGAGACCTTCAGATGATCTTTAATTAGAGTTTATCAGACTTCAATGTTATATCGTGCACTAAATTCTGTCCCCTGTATCCTGTATCTGCACACTGTGGGTGGCTTGATTCCACCACACCTCGGTACATGCAACAATAGTAAACTAAACTGATTTCCTCCGTCAGCTCGTAGTGTGAAAGGGAAGACACAGTAGGGGTGATACGGTGGCGCACTTGGTAGAGCTGCTGCCTCACAGCGCCAGAGACCCGGGTTAAGTCCTGGCTTCGGGTGCTGTCTGTGTGGAGTTTGCAAGTTCTCCCTGTGACCACGTGGATTTCCTTCGGGTGCTCCAGTTTCCTCCCACATTTCAAAGGTGTGTGGGTTTACAGGTTAATTGGCTCCCTGTAAATTTTCCCGAGTGTGTGCGGAGCGGATGAGAAAGTGGGATAATATAGTAGTGTGAACGGGTGATTGATGGTCGGCATGGATTCAGTGGGCCGAAGGGCCTGTTTCTGTGCTGTATCACTAATTAAACTACACAGAGTGTAGAATATAGTTGCAGATTTACAAGAAGAAAGTAGATTTAAAGGAGTGGGGTGGTGGTATCATATGAGAGTAGACTTTACTTTAGGCTTAAGAGATACAGCATGGAAACTAGCCCTTCGGCCCACCGTGTCCACACTGACCAGCAATCACCCTGTACACTAGTTCTATCCTACACACTAGGGACTATTTACAATTTTTACCAAAGGCAATGAACCTGCAAACCAATACATCTTTGGAGTGCAGGAAAAAACTGGAGCACCCGGAGATAGCCCACGCGGTCTCAGGGAGAACGTACAAACTCCGTATAGACAGCACAGGCAGTCAGCCGAGTCTCTGGCGCTGAGAGGCAGCAGCTCGACCACTGTGCAACTGTGCAACCCAAGTTGAGGGTAGATGGCCCTCTGTGGCTGGTGGGGGAGTGACGGGAGGAGAGATGGTGGGGCCCAGCGCTGTGGAAGTGTCAGGGGGAAGTGATGCTGGGATCCAGCACTGTAGGAGTATCTGGGGTTGAGATGCTGGGGTGCAGCCAAGACACTCACCTGCTTGTACTTGTAGAAGAGTAGGACAACGAAGAAGATGAGAAGCAGGACAATGGTCCCCGTGCTCCCCAACACCCACCTGAAGAACCGGCTGATCCTGGGCAAGCCTGTGGAGACACAGCGAGAGGTCAGCTGGCACGCAGTGCGTGGGCTGTTTCCCAGCCAGGGAGAGGGAGAAAGGAGCTCGTCACTCTACCTAAGTGCACGTGACACTAATAAACCTAAATCAAGGCAGCCAGAGACAGGGAGGTGGATGGGCAGCAGGGTGTACTGAACAGACAAAATGTGTAGGAAGGAACAGCAGACACAAAATGCTGGAGTAACTCAGTGGAACAGGCAGCATCTCTGGAGAGAAGGAATGGATGACGTTTCGGGTCGAGACCCTGGAAAGGATCTCGAGTGTCCTGAGCAGCCCTGTGTGGAGAGGTATGGAGTCGATGGGCTGAGTGGCCTCAGTATGTAGGGATGGGGGGGACAGACTGGGAGAGAGGCCTGTCATGGACTCCAACAGCAATCTGTCTCTCCTTGACACGCATGTCGAGGAGGTTTACCAGAACACTGCCTGGATGAGGGGCATTAGCTGCAGGGAGAGGTTGGACAGACTTGGATTGTTTTCTCTGTAACGACGGAGGTTGAGGGGAGACCTGGTAGAAAAACATAACATTATTGGAGGCATAGATAGGGTAGACAGTCAAAACCTTTATCCAGGAATGGAAATGTCCAATCAGGACATACCTTTATGGCGAGTGGGGCAAAGTTTAAAGGAGATGCCTAGGCAATGGTTATGTGTACACAGAGGGTGGTGGAACACACTGCCAGGGGTGGTGGAACACACTGCCAGGGGTGGTGGAACACACTGTCAGGGGTGGTGGAACACACTGTCAGGGGTGGTGGAACACACTGCCAGGGGTGGTGGTGGAGGTAGATATGATAGTGGCATTTAAGAGCCTTTTGGATAGGCACATGGATATGGAGGGACATGGATTATGTACAGGCAGATAAGAATTGGTCTTGACATCATGACCAGCACGGACATTGTGGGCCAAAGGGCCTATGTTTCATCCACTGTGGTGTTGGGGCAAGGGGCGATGGGTGGGGAGTGGTGGGCGAAGGGCGGGGGGCGATGGGCAGTGGGTGAGGGGCGAGGGTTTTCTGAGGCCGAGGAATGAACGACTCACCATTGACGTGAAGGTGGAAGGTGAGTGAGGCGTTTGCGCGGCCATTGGAAGCGAGGAATGTGTAGGAGCCGCTCTCCGCTTCCCCCACACGCACCAGCAGCAACGAACTCTCCAATCTGCAACGGAACAAGTGGCAAAGTCACCTCCTGCAGCTTGGAAACAGGCCCTTCACCCCAACAGGTCCATGCTATGCATGACCCATTTACCTGCCCACGCTTGGTCCACATGACAAATGGCCATTTTCAAGATGGCTGCGGACAGACGAGAAGATCATAAGTTCATAAGGTGTAGGAGCAGAATTAGGCCACACCGTGGTGCAGCGGTTAGTGCCTCTCAGCACCAGAGACTCGGGTTGAATACTGACAACGGCTGCTGTCTGTACGGAGTTTGCACAGACAGAAACGTGGCGACACTTTGTGTTCTGTCTCGGTGAATTACACTACAATCATTGCTCTTTTGTAGTGATCTATGATTGTGATTATGGTATGATTTTACTGGATTGTGTGGTAAACTTCACTGCACCTCGCTACACAGGTACATGATAAAAATATATCATCAGCATCCTCCCTGCATCCCTCCCCTTTCTCTTCCCAATCATCAATTAAGCTCTCCCTTCCTCTCCGGCTCCCCCACCCCTCTGGATATATATATATATACACACATACACAGTATATCTTCTATATTACTAAAAGTCTGATCTTGACCGCTTTTGGCTCGCTGTGGCGTGATTTCCGAGAGAACGCTGCCACCCACGGCTGTCATTTTTGGCCACCTCGCCATTCTCTCTGCTGCCCCTGCTGGAGGGAGGGGGAGGGACTATAAAACCAGGAAATGGTGTGCCTCACTCAGTCTCTGCAAGATGGAGGAAGCCAGAGTTTCACCTCTCTCTGAGCTCTGAATAACACTGAACACATGTCAACTCAACTGTGAGTGCCCTTAATGTGGTTTGAAAATGAAAATATGGTTGGGTTGAAGTAAAAATGCACTGTTAATGGTTCTTTGGGTTGAATAAAAATGCACTGCTAATGGCTCTTTGGGTTGAATAAAAATGCACTGTTAATGGCTCTTTGGGTTGAAGTAAAAATGCACTGCTAATGGCTCTTTAGGTTGAAGTAAAAATGCACTGCTAATGGCTCTTTGGGTTGAAGTAAAAATGTACTGCAAATGGTTGTTTGGGGGGTTGATGGGTTGAAGTAAAAATGCACTGCGAATGGTTGTTTGGGTTGAAGTAAAAATGCACTGCACATGGTTGTTTGGCTAAACTTGACAACTTCCAGTTTGCACTATATTGATTTTAGGTAAAACGCCACCACTTATGGCTGTGATTTTAACCCATCTTACTCAGTCCCCCTCCACTATTAGGTGCAGAGGATTATTCCCATCAATGGAAAATAAAAGTGTTATTAGTGTTTAAAAAATGTTGAGAATCTCTCTCCTGTCAATCACGCCATGAAGGCCACACCTTTTCCGGTGGAAGGGGGAGGGATTATAAAACCCGGAAGTGTGGGTGTGGCTCAGTCTCTGTATGATGGGGGAGGGAGAGGTCACAACTCTGTCTGAGCTGTGAATCAACTGAACACACTGAATGTCTACTGAACTGTGAGTGTGGTGTTTTGTGTGGTTTTATGGTAGTTTCACCTTGCTTGAAATGGTATGAAACTGCATTTGAATGTGGTATCGTTGCACCCTGCATGAAATGGTATGAAACTGCATTTGAATTTGGTGACCTTGCACCCTCCTTGAATGGTATGAAACTGCACTTGAATTTGGTGGCCTTGCACCCTGCTTGAAGTGGTAGGAAAATGGATTTTAATTTGGTGGCCTTGCACTCTGCTTGAAATGGAATTTCAAGGAATGGCCGTGAATCAACTGCCAGCCCACCAGCCGTGAGTGAGCTGCCAAGTACCCAGCACATCAGGCTTGAGGGACTGAGCTGCCACCCCAAGAATCCATTTGGCCCACAATGTCCATACTAGCCCTCTGAAGACCAGTAGTCCATGCAGCCAACAACACCCATACCAGCTCTCCAGAAACCCCCCCCCCCCCCCCCCACTGGCCACCAATATTGGAATTGGTGTAGAGGTGGAATATTGCATCGGGGGACCAGCCCTCCTCATGTAGTATTTTTTTTTAGTATATATATATATATATATATATATATTTTTTTTTTTTTTTTAAACGGACAATAGTGTCAAATTAATAGCAAAATAAATCCCTTAAGAGTGTATGTTTGTATGTATGTGTACGTATATATATATATACACATACATACATGTTGTTCCGGGTTTAGCTCTATTGACCCACTAGTGCAGGGTCCCTGTGGATATGCGTTTGGCTCTGTTCCCGACTAGTGCAGGGTCACTGTGGTTCTGGGCTTAGCTGTGTTGGCCCACAGGTGCCAGGGTACCTGTTGTTCTCCTCGTTGACGGTTTCCCGGTGATTGGTGCTGTTGCCCGTCCTGTGGCAGACCCAGCGGTGGTCCGTCAGCCTGGGGAACGCCTCCACCTTCACCCTCAGCTGCACGGTCGCACCAAACTCCACCCGCTGATCCATCTTCTGCTCCGGAGAGATCTGCACATAGGGCTCCTCTGTTGACACGCAAGAAGGCATGACATGAACAAGGAACGTAAAACATCCCCACATGCCCCGGCTATTTAAAGGTCAGACTCCAAGCCTAAGATAAACACAAAATGCTGGAGTAGCAGTGGCTCAGGCAGCATCTCTGGAGAAAAGGAACAGGGACATTTCGGGTCGAGGCCCAACTTCACTAGGAGTGGAGTTAACATAGTTCCCTGAAAGTGGCATCATAGGGTGGTCACAAAGGCTTTCAGCACATTGGCCTTCATTAGTCAGGGTATTGAGTATAGAACCTGGGAGGTCATGCTAAAGTTGTACAAGACATTGGTGAGGCCACATTTGGAGTTTTGTGTTTAGTTTTGGTCATCTTGTTGTAGGAAATGTTCTTAGTGCTGGAACGGGTGCAGAGGTGGTTTACAAGGATGTTCCAGGGCTTGAGGGCCCGAGCTATAGGGGCAGGTTGAGCAGGGTAGGACTTAATTCCTTGGAGCGTAGGAGGCTGAGACGTGATCTTATAGAGATATGCAAAATAATTAGGGGAATAAGTCTAAGGCCTAGAGGAAGTGGCTATGAGCATGGCAAGTTACTCTAGGATGAGCGATTGAATGGCCTGGTGCTGTATTGCCTGGAGTTTAGAAGGATAAGAATGAATCTCCATGGCACTGATCAAATTAATAAATACTTTGTCAGGCTAGATATGGAACGTTTCTCCGCACCAAAGTGCCCAGCAAAGAGGTGTCATGTTGAGAGCAAGGGGTGGCCGATAAGGATTGCGATGAGGATAAATATCTTCACTCAGAGGGTGATGAATCTTCTCTGCTCCGAGGAGCAGGGAAAGCTGAAGCGTGAAATCAGAAAGGATCAACTCCTTAGTTTGCTTTAGTTTAGAGGTACAGCGTGGAAACAGGCCCTTCGGCCCACCGAGTCCACGATGACCATCGATCACCCCATACTCACATTATCCTATACACTAGAGATAATTTTCAGAAGCCAATTAACCAACAAACCTACATGTCTTTGGAGTGTGGGAGGAGACTGGAGCACCCGGAGAAAACCCACGCAGCCACGGAGAGAACGTGAAAACTCCGTTCAGTCAGCACCCGTGGTCAGGATTGAACTCGGCTCCCTGGCGCTGTGAGGCAGCAGCTCTACCGCTGCGCCACTGTGCCGGCACCGTGAGTGTTATGGAAATTAAGGTGGATAGGGCTGGTGCAAGAAGGTGGGGCAAAGGGAGAAGATATGTTTCAATCGCATTGACTGGACGAGGGAACAAATAATAATAATATGGGTCCGTCTTCACACGAGAAGAAACAAAAACAACTCCAGAAATAGTCGTGGGCTGCAGGCCTCTGAAAACAAGGAACTAAGGAAGGATAGTGTTGGTAAAAATAGGCATTGGAGAAGTTGGTGCTTGTAACAGTTTGTGAATCCTTAGTTTAGAGATCCAGGCCCTTCAGCTCAGCCCCTTCACTAGTTCTAGGTCATCCCACTTTCTCTAGTTCTAGGTCATCCCACTCCCTACAAACGAGGGGCGATTTACAGTGGGTCAAATAACCTATAAACCCGCACGTCTTTAGAGTGTGGGAGGAAACCGTAACTCCTGGAGGAAGCCCATACGGTCACAGTGGGGACATTGCAAACACCACACAGAAAGACAACACCTGAGGTCAGGACCAAACCTGGGCCGCTGCCGCTGTGAGACAGTGACTCTACCGCTGTGCCGACACATGGTCACTCCGGCCTTCACCATGGTGGCCAGGTAGCGAGCAGCTGCTCGACATGTTTACTGGGGAAGGGGCTGTACGTCAGCAGTGGTCACTCTGGCCCCCCAGCGACCCCAGCCTAGCCCACCCCCCCCCCCCCCACACATCCATCCCTCTCCCAGCCCTGACCCTAGCCAGCAGCCCCACTCTAGACCCCCCCCATTGCCCAGTGCCCACCCCATGCCCTCACCCATCGCCCAGTGTCCACTGCTAGTGCCCACCCCATGCCCTCACCCATTGCCCAGTGTCCACTGCTAGTGCCCACCCCATCCCCTCACCCACTGCCCAGTGTCCACTGCTAGTGCCCACCCCACGCCCTCACCCATTGCCCAGTGTCCACTGCTAGTGCCCACCCCATCCCCTCACCCACTACCCACCGGTCCTACTACAGACCACCCCCCACTGCCCTTTTTCGTCACTCCCACTGCCCAGCCCTCTCCCACTGCTCCGTGGCCTCACCCCACCCCAATGCCACCCACTGCCCAGCCCACCACCCCCCCCCCCCCCCCCCCCCCCCCACCCACTGCCCCATGGCACCCCTTACCCACGACTCGCAGTGTGGAAATGTCCTGCAGCAAGAAGTTGCTCCCGTTTTCCCTGCCGGACATGATGCAGGTGAAGTTCCCAGCATGCTCGCTGCTCACGGCCGGGATGTGCAGCCTCTCGTTCAGTATTAAATACGTCCCGCGGGTATTCATGGACGATTTTGTTCGGACAAGCTGCGGAGGGAACGAGCCGCTGCGTCACTGAGTCCAACGTGCAATCCATGCCATTCTGCCCATCAGTCCCACAATCCTAGCCAATCCACAGACACTCTCTCCACCCACTGAAACCCCTCGCACAGACACTCTCCCTCATCAGCTTACAAAAAGTTTACCCATTATCATCAAAGGCGTAGAACTGAGCCACCTGAAGCCATTTGGGTGGCACGGTGGCGCAGCGGTAACCTTACAGATCCGGGTTCGATCCTGACTACGGGTGCTGTCGGTACGGAGTTGCAAGCTCTCCCTCTGACCCTTGTGGATTTTCTCCGGGTGCTCCGGGTTTTTTCCCACCTCCTAAAGAAATGAAACATTGGCCAAAGTCGGGCCACAGAGGGTGTGGGTGAAGGAGAGGGAGAGGTGGGGAGAGGTGGGGAGAGAGTTCCATAGCTCAGTGAGCAGTTTGAGCATTCACGGCCACTGGCTGTGAACAATTTATCTGCCGGTGATCAGGAGGCCCTTATTGGAAGTAGTGTGTGGGCCTTGCTGAGCTACTGGCCTGGGAAAGGTTGCAGAGACAGGGGAGATGGAATCAATGGAGGGAGCCCACCTCACCTATATCCACCCATCATTCGCCAGGATATGTCCAGCCTCACCTCTCTTCCAGCTTTCTCCCCCACCCCTATCAGCTTAATGAACGGTACCAACCTGAAAAGTCACCTATCCATGTTCTCCAGCGATGCTGCCTGACCCGCTGAGTTACTCCAATTACTAAGTGTCTTTTGTGAAGCAAAAGTAAATGACTGACTCACCTCTCCATGTGGTGAAAGCCACTTCGCTTTGGTCATCAGGCTGGTGCTGTCGACGATACAGTTGGCTGTGAACGGTTCTCCCCTCAGTCGAGTCTGCTCCTTGGGTTCCAGCTTCATCCTGAAATCTGCAGGTGGACGAGAAGCTGCTGAGAGAAAGCCAGCGGAGTTCCTGGATCCCTGAGCACAAACTCCCAAACTCTGGGAATGTTTCACGCAATTAGGCACTTTAAAGATACAGCGCAGAAACAGGCCCTTCGATTAACCTACAAACCAGCACGTCCTTGGAGTGTGGGAGGAAACCAGAGCGCCCAGAGAAAACCCACGCATTCACAGGGAGAACGTACAACCTCCGTACAGACAGCACCTGTAGTCAGGATCGAACCTGGGTCTCTGGCGCTGTAAGGTAGCAACTCTACCGCTGCACCACTGTGCTGCCCTCAAACCTGGGTGTACTGTGTTCAGTTTTGGTCAGCCTGCTGTAGAAAATATCTCATTAAGCTAGAAAGTGTGCAGAGAAGACTTACAAGGATGTTGCCAGGACTCGAGGGTCTGAGCTATAGGGAGAGGTTGAGCAGGCTAGAACTCGATTCCTTGGAGCGCAGGAGGCTGAGGGGTGATCTTATAAAGGTGTACAAAATCAGTGGGGGGGGGGAATAGATAGGGTGAACACGCAGAGTAGGGGAATCTAGAACCAGAGGACATAGGTTTAAGATGAGAGGAGAAAGATTTAATAGGAACCGGAGTAGCAACGTTTTCACTCAGAGGGTGAAACCCTGAAACGTCACCTATCCATGTTGTCCTGAGATGTTGTCTGACCCACTGAGTTACTCCAGCACTTTGTGTCTTTTTTTGTAAACCAGTATCTGCAGTTCCTTGTGTCGATATTTAGAAGACACTTGGACAGATGCATGGATAAGAAATGTCGAGCAGGATATTGATCTAACGCAGGCAGGTGGGATAGGCGTAGATGGGGCATCTTGGAAGGCATAGACAAACTGGGCCGAATGGCCTATTGCTGTGCTGTATGACCCCCGTGATATTGACTAGTAGAGACGGCAGTTTCTATCAAATCCGTGTGTTCCCACTCTTTGCTTTCTGTCTGTAAACCACTCGCCTGGCCACATCAGAGCCGGGCCCTGGTTCCACACACTCTAACCACTGTGACCACCTCCAGTATAGGACTGCAGCTAAAGCCCCTGCAGATCCCACACACCCCACCCATCGGTTCCCCCTCATCCCATCTGCTCATCACATCCTCAAGGAACAGTGGCTGATTACACAGATGAAATGTTTCGTTCTGGGGAGAAGGCAGGAGAATGGGGTTAGGAAGGAGCAATAGATTGATTGAAAGGCAGAATAGACTTGATGGGCCGAACGGCCTAATTCTGCTCCTATCACATGATCTTATGATGAACCCGCAATGGATCTTGTCCCCGACAACTCCCACTAACTTCTGCAGATTAGCCTGAGAAAACATTTTATTGGGATGCATCACAGCTTGGTTTGGAAACAGCTCCAACACCGCAAAAAAGCGTAAAGAATTGTCGGTGGGTAGAATCCGGAGGGTGTGTTGGCATTGATGGTGCTGGTGGAGATGGTGGAGAGCTTCACCATCCTGCTGGTAAATATCACCACCAATCTCTCCTGGTCCACACACACTGACGCTAGGGCTAAGAAGGCACTTCCTCAGAGGAACTAGCACTATCCAACACACTAGGGACTATTTATAATTTTACCAAAGCCAATTAACCTACAAACCTGCACGTCTTTGGAGTGTGGGAGGAAACCGGAGCACCCGGGGGAACCTACTTGGTCACAAGGAGAATTAACAAATTCCGTAGACAGCACCCATAGTCAGGATCAAACCCGGTCTCTGGCGCTGCGAGGCAGCAACTCTACCGCAGCACCATCGTGCCACCCCATTGTGTTGGGATGCATCACAGTTTAGTTTTGGAACAGCTCTGCCCAAGAGCACAAGAAATTGCAGAAAGTTGTGGATGTAGCCCCATCCATCACACAGACCAAACTTCCCACCATCGACTCCATCTACACTTCACTTGCCTCAGGAAAGACGCCGATATAATGAAAGACTTGTCCCTGTCCCAACCTGCTCATTCTTTCTTCTCCCTGCTCCTGTCCGGCAGAAGATACAGAAGCTTGAAAACTTGCACCACCAGACTCAGAAACACCTTCTTCCCCTCTGTAAACAGATTATTTCTCTGTAGATATATTCTGCACTCTTCTTATTTATTTATTTTTAAGTAATACCAAATGTACTCATGTATGGCATGATTGGCCCCAATAGCTTGTAAAACAAAGGGACAAGTGACAATACAGTAACCCAAACATCTACCCCTCTAAGGCTTCCTCTTTCTAAGTCCGTGCCTCTGTATCAGTGGGCAGTGGGGTTTGAACCAGGCACAAAGATGACACAATGTTCTAGTGAACTAAAGTTGTCTGAAACCAAATCGGGCGTTGCGATGAATCCAGCAAGGAGACAGAAGACAAACTGAGAGAGTAGTGATTTCAATTCCCATTTCTGAATCCCACTTCTGCTTCAGCAGACAGATTACGTAACCATCCGTGACCACATCTCCAGCTAGAACTCTTGCCACATCTTCATCGTTCTTCCCCGACCGGCCCTGAGGTATTTAAAGATGTGACCCCCCTCTCTCGCTTTGAGGTAACGTGCACATCTGCTGCAATTTTTTTTGCTGCATAAGGAAATTTTGTACGTGGCTTGTCCTGGAATAAAAGAGGCAGGAGGAACTGCAGGTTTTAGAGCCCTGAGCAAAACATAAAGTACTGGAGGAACAGTGGGTCAGACAGCTTCTGTGGTGGGAATGGACAGGTGACATTTCAGGTCGGGACCCTTCTTCAGATTGATCCAAACACTTCAACCTGAGGAAGAGTCCTGACCCGAAATGTCACCTATCCATTCCCTCCACAGATGCTGCCTGATCCGCTGAGTTACTCCAGCACTTTGTGCGTGCTCAAGGTTCCAGCATCTGCAGTTCCTTCTATCTCTGTGCCCCTTAGTTGTGTTTGAGTTTAGTTTATTGTCACGTACCGAGGTACAGTAGAAAGCTTTTGTCGCATGCTAACCAGTCAGTGGAAGGACAATACATGATCACGACCGAGCCACACAGTGTACAGATACACGATAAGGGGAATAACATGAATAACGTTTAGTGCAAGATTGAGCCAGTAATGTCCGATCAAAAATAGTCCGAGGGTCTCCAATGAGGTAGTTAGTAGTTTAGGACTGCTCTCTAGTTGTTGGTAAGATGGTTCAGTTGCCTGATATTGGCTAGGAAGAAACTGTCCCTGAATCTGGAGGTGCGTTTTCATACTTCTGTACCTATTTGCCTGATGGGAGAGGAGAAGATGGCGTGGCCAGTGTGCGACTCATCCTCGATTATGCTGGTGGCCTTGCCGAGGCAGTGTGAAGTATAAATAGAGTCAATGGAAGGTTTTTCAGGTTTAAGGTTAGTTTATTGTCACATGCAGCAATGAAGGTACAGTGACATTCAGATTGCCATACAGTTATACCAATGAAGAGCAACAAGACACCCAAATACATGTTTAACATGAACATCCACCACAGCGACTCCACCACATTTTCTTGTGGTCTTGGAGCTGTTGGAGCTGTTTCCAAACCAAGCTGTGATGTATCCCACTAAAATGCTTTCTAAGGCACAACTGTAGATGTTGGCGAGAGTTGTCAGGGACATGCCAAACTTCCTAAGCCTTCCAAGGAGGTAGAGTCGTTGGTGTGATTTCTTGGTCATTGCTTCAATATGGATGAAGAACTTGTTGGGGATATTTACTCCTAGGAATTTGAAGTTTCAACCACTGCTACTTCGGCGCTGTCAATGCAAACCAGGGTATGTGCACCACTTCGCTTCCTGAAGTCGATCACTATCTCCTTTGTCTTGCTGACATTGAAAGATAGGTTGTTGTCTCAACACCAGGTCATGAGTTTCTCAATCTCTTTCCTGCACTCCGTCTCATCACTATTTGATATGAGGCCCACAATGGTGGTGTCGTCTACGAATTTGAAAATTGAATTAGATTTATACAGCTGTACAGTCGTGGGTGTACAAGGAGTAAAGAAGGGGCTGAGGACACATCCTTGTGGAGCACCCGTGTTGAGGGTTATTGTAGACGATGATTTGTCCCCTATGCTCACTGACTAGGGTCTGTTGGTCAGGAAGTCGAGGATCCAGTTGCAGAGATGAGTGCTGATTCCAAGTCCCGTGAATTTGGATGGTGTAACGGTGTTAAAGGCAGAGCTGTAGTCTATCAATAGGAGTCTGAAGCAGGTGTCTGTCTTATCCAGGTGTTCTAGGGATGAGTGTTGGGCTATGCCGATGGCAGTAGGTGAACTGCGGTGGGTCAAAGCCGCTGGGTAGACTGGATTTAATGCATTCCATACCTAGCCTCTCAAAGCATTTCATGATAGTGCATGTCAAGGCTACTAGACAGGAGTGGTCTTCTTGAAGCAGGTGTGTACCTCAGAACAGAGTATGGAGAGATTAAAGATGTTTGTGAATACTCCCACTAGCTGGTCCATGCAGCTACTAAGGACACGGCCAGGAACTCCGTCTGGGCCACTTGCTTTCTGTAGGTTCACCCCCAGGAAGTTCTTGGTGTTTTGGGAAAGTGTGAAAACACACAGCTCCAGATTCACAGGGACAGTTTCTCCCCTGCTGCTATCAGGCAACTGAACTGTCCTGTCACCAACTAGAGAGTGGTCCTGATCTTCCATCTACCTCGTTGGAGACCCTCAGACTATCTTTAATCAGCCTTTACTGGACTTTATCTTGCATTGAAGATTATTCCCTTTAAACTGTATCTCTATACTGTGGACAGCTTGATTGTAATCCTGTATGGTATTTCTGCTGTCTGGATAGCACGCAGCAAAAAGCTTTTCACTGCACCTCGGTACACGTGACAATAATAAACTAAACTAGGTATGTATACTGTTGCAAAAACCAAAGTACTTAGTGCAACCAAAGACACTGTAGCAGTATTCAAGAGTATGACGTTGCCGGGAGGAAGCTGCTCTTGAACTTGAATGTCATGGTTTTCAGGTTCCTGTACCTTCTTCCTGATGGTAGCAGCAATGTGAGATTATGGCTATGGTGTGTGGGTCTTTGATGATGCTGGCTGCCTTTATGAGGCAGCGCTTCCTATAGATCCCTTAGATGGTGGGGAGGTCAGCACCCGTGATGGATCAGGCAGTGTCCATCGCTCTCTGTGAGATATAATTGATATTCTATTTGGAAACTGGACTTTGAGCAGATATCAGTCGCCTGGGAGTGGAGCGATGGGACCTTCTCTATCATGTCCGTTCCTTGTTTTGGCTTCCTATTTCTAAATTAATTCTGTGGCAATTTGTAATTCCGTTCGTAATTCTGTTTGTGTTAATACGGAATAAAGGGGAATAAATGGGGAGAAAGCAGGAACGGGATACTAATTTTGGATGATCAGCCAGAATCATATTGAATGTCTGTGCTGGCTCGAAGGGCCGACTGGCCTACTCCTGCACCTATCTTTCATGTTTCTATGTTTCTAATTCTGTTTGTGCTTTTTGGAACCGATGTGGAAAAAGGCCATGGAGGCAGATTACAATAGTGGTGTTTAAGAGGCTTTTAGATGGGCGCATGAATATGCAGGGAATGGAGGGATATGGATCATGTGCAGGTAGATGAGATTAGTTCTCTGCCTCAGAAGGCAGTGGAGGTCAATTCTCTGGATGCTTTCAAGAAAGAGTTACATAGAGCTCTTAAAGATAGCGGAGTCAGGGGATATGGCGAGAAGGCAGGAACGCGGTACTGATTGTGGATGATTAGCCATGATCATATTGAATGGCGGTGCTGGCTCGAAGGGCCGAATGCCCTACTCCTGCACCTATTGTCTATTGTTTGTCATCATGTTGGGCACAGACATTGTGGCCCAGAGGGCTGTTCATGTGCTGCACTGTTCTATGTTCCAAGTAAAAAGATTTAGGCTGTAGGTTGAGCAAGCTGTGAGGTGATGGCCTTTTCATTCGCAAATGACATCTCTGCAACAAGATGACTTACACTGTCTGTTCCTCCAGTGATGTTGCTGGACTCGGCAGAACAGGAACAGGCTCTGCCAGTGCTGGGCTCAGACTGCAACGTTCCAATCGATCACGTTCCACAAAATCCCATTCGCAAGATGATTAAAATGGCCATTCATTTACGGGAATTAAACACTAAATTCCTTCAATTTGGCCCATAAATTCATGACAATGAGATTTAAAAATCATGTTATATTGTGAATTCTTGTGTGAATGTTATTTTTACACTTAGGCTAGTTAAAAATGTTAACCTTTTCTTAAGAAATGGGTAGATGTTTAGATCTAGTAATTGAATTTTGTAATTAGCTACAATTAGGTAACTAATTATATGCTTTAATTTCAGGTAATCCAAGTAAGATTGTTTCATATTTGTTTCAGAATGCTTCAATCCATAACAACTGAAAATTTCATTCAGTTCTCTTAATTTTTAAGAAAGTTATGGGCTTTTGACTGTCCTTGATCACAGCTTTTGAGTTAAGTCAATGGAAAAGCAATAGGGAACATAATTTCCGAGTATGAAAATGGCCATAACGTTTTTAATACTGAAGATATGAAAGTGAATTAGGTGTCAACTTATTTTTATGCTTTATCTGGGGATAAATTGCAGACTTGATTTTTTAAATCTCAAAATGTTGTACCATTGGTATATGGAACGAGCTGACAGATAAGGTCGTTTAGGCAGGCACTGTGACAACATTTAACATTCTGAGCAGAGGTTCGCAAGAGCTGAAGTAATCTCTTTGCTTCTTGTAAAGTTACACGATTGCACAAACTGTGCTGCTCGTTCCTGGCAGTGGTCACTTTGTGACGCGCCGTTTCAAGAAGCTCTATTCCACAGTCGCAACACAAACAGAAGATGAAATCTCACTGAGTCTTTGATGGTATTATGTAGAAACAAGGGGCTGCAGATGCTGGTTAACACACAGAACGACGCAAAGTGCTGGAGTAACTCAGCGGGTCAGGCTAATCTCTGGAGAACATGGACAGGTGACATTTCGCGTCACTGGGGACAATTTACAATCTTTACAGAAGCCAATTAACCTACAAATCCACACGTCTTGGAAGTGTGAGAGTAAGCCAGGGCACCGGGAGGAAATGTGTTCTGGCACAGGGAGAACATAAAACAGAACAGTACAGGTGGTCAGGATCGAAGCCGGGTCTCTGGCGCTGTGAGGGAGCAGCTCTACCACGGTGCTGCCCAAACATCATCCCTCAACACCATAATGCACACCGTGTGTGTGAAGCGGTGGGATATACAACCTACTGCACCCAGCTCCTGGGCTCAATAACAAGACTCTCCAACAACCTCCCCGCAGCCTACAGCTGTGCCCACTTGTTCCGTTACGATGCCTGTGGCAGTTAAACACCCTTGACTTCCACAACGCCCCATGAACCAGTACAATTTGCCCCAAATGTTAGTTCAGGTATCAGCTCCAAGATTACGGCAACTCAGAGTGAAAACTATCATCCTCCCTGCTCCATCTGCTGATCCCCGTCACTTTGAGGACCAGCCCCTCTGAGCACTCCCTAACTGAGGAACCCCCCAAACCCCCACCACGATAATCCCCGACGGGCTACCCAGCCTTGCTGCACTTTGTGGAGGGGCAGAGGGGAGGAAGGGAGAGGGAGGGGGGAGGGGGGGGGGGGGGGGGGAGGGGGGGGGGGGGGGGGGGGGGGGGGATGCGTCAGGGAGAGGTGGGACGGGAAGGAGGAGAGGTGGTCTTACCTGCCCAGGTGAGGGGCAGTGAGAGGAGGATCAGCCACAGGTACATTGTCCTGGTGTGTCCAGGGCGACGGGCGGCAGCAGCTCAGGACAGTCCTCGCTGGTCGCTGCG
The DNA here is from genome assembly GCF_028641065.1 of Leucoraja erinaceus. Taxonomy (NCBI): domain Eukaryota; kingdom Metazoa; phylum Chordata; class Chondrichthyes; order Rajiformes; family Rajidae; genus Leucoraja; species Leucoraja erinaceus. The sequence goes on from NC_073387.1 coordinate 24,358,391, forward strand.
CTGAAGTGAATCTCCGAGTGTCAGCACAATCTGCAGCCCAACTTCTCCTTTACTCTTCTGCTCTGACACATCGTCTTCAGTGACACCAGAACTGCCCAAAGTAACTCCCCACAGCAGGGCCACTTCATCGAAACACAGGAAGAGGCCATTCGGCCCCTTGTGTCCCTGCTGACCAGAGAGGGACATTACGTTGAACCTACTTAACTTCAATCACATGAGTCGACACAAAGTGCTGGAGTTACTCAGTGGTACAGGCAGCATCTCTGAAGAAAAAGAATAGGGTGATGTTTCAGGTTGGAACCCTTCTTCACGTTGAGAGTTAGGGGAGAGGGAAACTAGAGGTATAAAAAGGTACAGAACAAATCAGAACAGAGCCAGCACCGACAATTGTGAAATGCTTTTGTTCCATTCTATCCAGCTAGCAGAAAGACAATACATGATTACAATCAAGCCATTGACTGTGTATAAATACATGATATTAGTGCAAGGTAAAGCTAGCAAAGTCGGATCAAGGATAGCCCAAGGCTCATCAAAGAGGAAGATCAAAGTTCAGCACTGCTCTCTGGTTGTGGTAGGATGATTCGGTTGCCTGATTACAGCTGGGAAGAAACTGTCCCCGAATCTGGTGGTGCACATTTTCACACTTCTATACTTTTTGCCTGATGAGGGATGGGAGAAGAGAGAGTGATTAGGGTGCGACTGATCCTTGATTTCTACTTCATTATGTTGCAGCGTGAGGTATAAATGAGGTCAATAGAAGAGAGAAGGTACACAAAATTGCTGGAGAAACTCAGCGGGTGCAGCAGCATCTATGGAGCGAAGAAAATAGGCGACGTTTTGGGCCGAAACCCTTCTTCAGACTGATGGGGGGTGGGAGGGGAGAAGGAAGGAAAAAGGGGAGGAGGAGGAGCCCGAGGGCGGGGGGATGGGAGGAGACAGCTCGAGGGTTAAGGAAGGGGAGGAGACAGCAAGGGCTAGCAAAATTGGGATAATTCAACATTCATGCCATCAGGATGCAAGCTGCCCAGGCGGAATATGAGGTGCTGTTCCTCCAATTTCCGGTGTTGCTCACTCTGGCAATGGAGGAGACCAAGGACAGAGAGGTCGGATTGGGAATGGCAGGGGGAGTTGAAATGCTGAGCCACCGGGAGTTCAGGTAGGTTATTGCGGACTGAGCGGAGGTGTTCGGTGAAACAATCGCCCAACCGCCGCTTAGTCTCCCCGATGTAAATCAGCTGACATCTAGAGCAGTGGATGCAGTAGATGAGGTTGGAGGAGATACAGGTGAACCTTTGTCGCACCTGGAACGACTGCTTGGGACCTTGAATGGAGTCGAGGGGGGAGGTGAAGGGACAGGTGTTGCATTTCTTGCAGTTGCAACGATAAGTGCCCGAGGAGGGGGTGGTACGGGAGGGAAGGGAAGAATTGACAAGGGAGTTGCGGAGGGAGCGGTCTTTGCAGAAGGCAGACATGGGGGGAGATGGGAAGGTGTGGCGAGTGGTGGGGTCACGTTGGAGGTGGCGGAAAAATTGGTTTGTGTGATGGCCTGAGCTGCGCCCACAATTCGCTACAATTTCTTGCAGTCTTGGATGGAGTAGTTCCCAAACCAAGCTGGGATGCATCCTGATAAGATGCTTTCCATGGTGCATCTGTAAAAGTTGGTGAGAGTTGTAGAGATGTTGTACATGCCGAACCTCCGAAGCCTTTTGAGGAAGTAGAGGCGTTGGTATGCTTTCTTGGTTGTTGTTTCAATATGAGTGTTCCATATTTGGTTGTTGATCAACCATCCTCATTGATTGGGGGTCTGTTGGTCAGGAAGTCGAGGATCCAGTTGCAGTGATGACACCAAGTCCCGTGAGTGTGGTGATAAGCTTGTATGGTATAACGGTATTAAAGGCAGAGCCGTAGTCTATGAATAGGGTAGAGGTGAATTGGACAGTACCCTACCTTGTGGAAGGACTGTTCAGAACTCTGATGACAGAGGGAAAAACACTGGTGCTGAGGAACCAGTGTAAGATGTAGGATACTGAGAAAGGTCCTTAGCTTGCTTGCTTTCAGGGAAGGGGCAATGAGTACGAGAGCCAGGACAGTATGTAGCAGAGGTAGACACAGTGCTGGAGTAACTCAGCGGGTCAGGCAGCATCTCTGGAGGACATATATAGGTGACGTTTTAGGTCGGGACCCTTCTTCAGACCGAATGTAAGGTTGGGAGGAGGTGAAGAGCTGGAGGTGAGAAAAGACCAAGACCAAACGGGGCCGGCCACAAATAGCCTCGGTCAGGGCGGTGCCTGGTAGATCCATTGTTGGCTGGGAAAGGTGTGATCTCAAGAGAAACAATGTGGCGAACTGTGGTGTGATCTCAAGAGAAGCAATGTGGCTAAACGACTAGGTGGAGGAAGGGGTTAAGGGAGGAGCGGAGTGTAAGTAGAAATTGGAGAATTCAACATTGTACAGCTGGGTTGTTAGCTATTTGTAAGAAATATGAGCTGTTCTTCCAATTTGTGTGTGGCCTCCCTCTGACAGTGGAGGAGGCCCAGGACAGAAAGATCAGTGTGGGAATGGGAAGCGGAGTTGAAATGGTTAGCAACCGGGAGATCATGTAGGCTGAGGCGGACTGAGCATAAGTTCTCAACGAAATTGTTGCTGAGTCTACGTTTGGTTGTAGCTGTACAGGACCATGGTGGGGGCACTTTAGGGGTGTTCTGTTCTGGTCATCACACAACAGGAAGGATGTGGTGACACTGGGAATGGTGCAGAGCTAGCTGCCTGAAATGCTTATTTACAATATCAACATTTAAGAGACATTTAGAGATACTCTAGCCTCCTCTCATAATTCCTCCTCTAGATAGTAGCTCAGGACTGCTCTCTAGATGTGGATAGTCAATTGGACCATCCTCTCCCCAACTAGAGAGCAGTCCCAACCTTCCATCTACCTCTATGGAGACCCTAGCACTGCAACAAGAAGCTTTTCACTGTACTTCGGTACATGTGACAATAAACTAAACTAAACCCTGGAACATCGAGCAGCCTATCTTGACTTCCTGCAACCAGATACTGTTCCAGTAACAGCACATATCAAAGCCTTGAGTTCCTCTGCCATTACTGTCATTAAATTGCATTAAAATGAATTGAGTTTTGTCTCGGAGACCTTCCCTGCTCCCTGTCCTGCCCCTGCAGGTCCTGTCTGTTGAGGTTGCTTGTGTTTGTCATGAACTACCCAAGGGAACTGTTATGAGCTATACAACATGGAAACAGGCCCTTCGGCCCAACTTGCCCACACCAACCAACATGCCCAACCATCTACACTAGATCCATCTGCCTGCATTTGGCCCATATCCTAAAAACTCTATAGAAACATAGAAAATAGGTGCAGGAGTAGGCCATTCGGCCCTTCGAACCTGCACCGCCATTCAATATGATCATGGCTGATCATCCAACTCAGTATCTCGTACCTGCCTTCTCTCCATACCTCCTGATCCCCTTAGCCACAAGGACCACATCTAACTGCCTCTTAAATGTAGCCAATGAACTGGCCTCAACTACCTTCTGTGCCAGAGACTCACCACTCTCTGTGTGAAAAATGTTTTTCTCATCTCGGTCCTAAAAGACTTCAA